>NC_090056.1:8937376-9021378 GCF_038355195.1 Osmerus mordax
GCATGTTAGAGCCTCCGTCCGGCTCACGAGGACTGGACACACAGCAGGCAGCACACTGGAACAGCCAGGAAGGGCATGATGGTATGCTACTGTGTGTTCATGGGCATAGGTTTTAGAGAATCTTCTGTTTTAGAATAACTATTCTTGAGACTTTTTGCTCCGTGAAGGCTTATGAAGTAAAGATGACCTTGAAAGACGTCGCCTCCTTGGGTGCCTGAATGACGGCTCACTGGTTTCCATCTCCACTCCCAGAGGACAGGCATGTAATGAGCCTGTTATAGCATTACAGTGTCGACCAGCTGACAACTGCACTTGCTGGTAACCTACTGACCTGCATGCAGAACATGGTCAAATATTGATGCCCTGTGCTGCCTGGTTAAAGATTGATGCCGCAGGACTAGAAACACCTTGAGGTCTAGGTAAACGTCTTTCCAATGAGTACAGTCTCCCCTAGCTTGCTGATCACTGCAGTAAGTCTGGAATCTGACAGTGTGGGGTTGACAGATGCAGCTAAGTTATAAATCAGCTTGAGCACCTGACTGCAGCCACCAACCTCACTGAGTGAAGCCTTCCTCCCCTCAGGCCCCCCATCCCAGCAGGCCCTCACCCTGCCCAGCCCTCACCCTGCCCAGCCCCAGCACTTCCATCACCCGCCTAATGGGATTGCATCCGTGGAAGTGCTGTGTTGAGGTGGTGGAGAGGCAGTCTAGGCAGGGCTAACAGCTTTCCATGAAGACTAACAGTGCACTCCCCTATATGAGATCTGCTGGCTATCTTGTTAGAGGCTATAAGCACTGTGAGAGTCCATTGATGCCAGGGTTTAGATAGGCTCTCAGGATTAACCCAGGGCTAAGTGGGATGGATGAGCTAGTAACTAGCCCTGTGTTCCCTGAGGCATGCCAGGGTCAGCTAGCCTGGAGGAAGGCCATCAACGGCCTTGCGACGACCACACACATCTACACATCTAGAGACACAGACACATAGCCATGTGTAGAAGGTCTATCAGTGGGTTATGTTTCAGACCATGGACCTTAGTCTGGAGATGAGTGTTAAATGCATAAACAAATGACATGTACAGTTTGTAACCTCTGGTTGACCTCTCCCTGGCTTACTATATCTCAGCTCTCCTCCCAGAATGCCTCTGTTTCCCAGCATCCAGACGTGACAGTGTGGTTTGGCTCTATGCGATTTTTAACCAGCAAAGTTTATTTATATATAACAACGGTACAAAGTGAATCCTTGGCTTGCAAAATAGGTGTGCTTCATATTTACAATAGGTACACAATAATATATTATCATAACAAAACCAAAGCAAATAAAAAAAAACAAGAACAACTTTTTAAATACTTTAACTTTCTTACAATTTTCACAACACTTTTTATAAAACAACAAGAACAGACAGCCATATTATTATCCTCATCGTCGTCATTATTATTTGTATTTACTATATTACAAAACTCCAGTGTCTACGAAGGGTTGTCAACTATGTGTTGTGTTAGAAATGGAAGGATATTCATTTAATATTTTGTGATCATTTCGAGTATCAGTAATCTGGTCTTCTCACTGATGACATAAAAAGGAAAGAGTGAATAAATGTTGATTTTGTATATTCATGAAACATGCCGGCCAACTCAACACACCACCCACAGAGGCATGTAAGCCAAGAGCTGAAAGTGCACTACATCTCATCTATTCAGTTCCAGCTCCATGAGAAATGAGGTTATATCTAATATTATACTGGATATATCGCAGTTGCAATTAACTGCAACATGTTTAAAACAAATGGCTGTAAAATAATATTCCTGTAAAATCATATTCCGCACTGCAGAATGAACAGTAAACGTAACGATCGCCTTTTACTTTCCCAAAATATAAAATAGCGCAGCATAAAAACAAACAACTTTCTATCCAACAAAATCTCTTTGACTAAAGCGCAATGGAAGTGTGATAGACAGGCATGCAGTTTTAGGGGGGATTTCAGGTTTGTCTGATTGATCTGAAAACATAATGACACCGAAAGGAATCGTCTTACTGTGTAACCTATCATGGAGAAGTGAACGTTTCACCCTTTCAGTAGAAGACAATAGAAGGTCCTGTCACATGACGCGTGCCAGGACAGACAAGCTATGAGGTATGAGGAGGATACGATCCTGTTTGCAGAAGTAGGGAAGACACCTTTGTCCAAAGGAAGATTGTTTGTGTACGTGTGTGTGTGGCTGTGCGCACTGAGCGTATGCCAAGAGATGTTTGTGAGGGGCTGCAGTGCTCACCAGGGGGCCAAAATACAGCACCCTACCTACCCCCCCCACCCACCCCATGCCTCCCCTGCCCCCCCACCACATTAATGCCCCGTCAATCATCTGGCCGCCACACATTTCTCTAACTGATTTTTTTTTCATTTTATTTTTTTTGATGTGGGTTTTTTCTATCTCCTGATCACACTGTGCACACGGCTCACTCACATCAAAGAGCTGCTTCAAAGTCAGAGCAGGAAACTAGAGCTAAAGGGGTTTCTCTCTCTCTCCCTCTCTCTGTCCCTCTCTCTCTCTCTGTCCCTCTCTCTCTCTCTCTCTCTCTTTTTCTCGTTCCAGAAAGCGTCTCTCTTCACACAGCTAAGGTGAGCCGCAGAGTGGCAGTGGCTGCCTGTAAAGGTACCTCTCCTCTCCACCCCCCCCCCCCCCACCCCCACTCAGACAGCCCCCCTACACCAGGGCAGGCCAGGTACCACATCTCAGTGGGCCAGGTGGAGAGGATCAAGAGCACTGGGCGGTGGGTCTTCTAAGGCCACAGAGTAAACAAACACCTTTCACTTATCTGGCGTTCCTTCCCTACATGCACACCTCCATCACTGCCCGTGTTCAAGCACTGTCCGTAAACGAGGAGCATACGACACAAAGCCGAGCAGTCCTGGAGTCTACAGTTTGTGGACGTCTGAGCGTGCATGCTTTCCTCCCGTGACCAGTCAGTTTGCTCTGGAGAGGCTCTCACCCCGGCCTCCTTATCTCCGACAGAGGGCTCACGGTTCCATCTGGAACCACTGTCTTCTTTAGCCCACGCCAACGCTGCCATGTTTCTTCTGGACAGTCGAGAGTGACGACACCCTACAGCGCTGTCGATTAGGCATAATCAGTCTGGTCTCCTGGGTGGGTTGCCATCGTACCTGCCCTTTCAGGAGCCTGAACATCCGCCTGGTCTCCAAAGACACCGTTTCAGTTCCAGGGCTTCGCTCTCCCTCCCGAAAACATGAACCGATTCTGACATAACAGTAAATAAATGAAACGACAGGACCTTTTGGCACTTAGTCAAACTAGACCCACACAGGCTTCTGTAAGGACATTGTTGGAGGTGGTTGGGGCATGCAACTCCCGCAAACTAGCGCTGTGGCTTTACTGGAGCTAGCCGGACAACGTTGGCACTTGAAAAAACAAAGATGGACCCTTGGAACACTTCTGACATGTGATACGATGCATGCAAGAATACACACACAGTTGAGCAAATCCCTAAAGCCATACAAGTACAGTGGTTACATAACGGAGTGTTTTCCCCTACAGCCCCTGGCGGTCCTGTCCTCCTTCAGGACTCTAGTCTATTCTGCACTAACTGGTAGCTGTACGCAAGAGCAGCGGAGTCACGTCAATGACAACCACAACACAGACTGTACACACCCTCATACTGTGGAGGGGGGGGGGGGGTTGGAAACTTTCTAGATAATGTAGAACAGTAAGGTAAGGGGCGGGGGGGGGGGGGGGGGGACTGGACAGAGGAATGGACATGTTCCCTTAAATGTCTGTCTCTCTCAACAGGGAGCTCAGTTCAACTAACCCCCCTATTAGGTGGAAATAACCTAAACAAAAGAAAACCAAAAGAAGTACACATATCTGTTTTTGTACATTCACAGCCATAGACATGGATAGACCAGAACAGACACAGAGGACAGTACAGCTGAATAAAGTCTTAGACACCCAACGTGCGGCTGGTTCGGTAGGTAGTTGTCTCTTCTTAAACCCACGGAGGCTGTGTGGTTAGCTTCCTCTAACCCACACGGCGCAGGGTCTAGGCGCCCACTAGCATGCTGGTTCAACTCCGACCTCATCGTTGGTATATTGGTTGGCTCTCTTGGAGGATGAGGGTGCGTCACATGGTTTCCTGTACAGGTTCTGATAGGGTAAAAGCGGTGGGACGTGTCCGTTTGATGTCGAGCATCCGTCTAAGACATGACCCTCTCTCTGCCTGTCTGTTTTGAGGGACAACAGAGAGGCGGAGCAGGAGAAGACGAGATGGTTGAGTCTGTTTCATCACCAGCTTCTGACAGGACAGCAGTATGACACCGGATATCAACAGGAACTGATAACGATTCGAATGTGCACACACGGTACAAAAATAAAATTTGGAAGCAAACGCACCAACGATATTTCTGCAATCAGACATTTGTGAGGAAGTGTTTGTTTCACTCTCTGTGTGATGTGAGTCTCCAGCAGAGAAGAGAAGATTTGCCTCACAGCATATCACATAGTCTCTTTAGGTCCTGTACACACACACACACACACACACAAACTCATACACTCAACTCCATATAACAAACCAAAAACGTTTTCTAAATGAGATGCAGTGGGGCCCCAGGTGAGTTCACCAGTGGGTCTCCAGAACCCAGTAAACAGTCACTGGTCCTCCAGTGAAGTCTTTCACTCAGCTGATGGCAGCACACCAGGAAGGCAGAAGAAGAAGAAAGGAGGAAACTGAAGTGTTGGAGAAAAACAGTCCCGTGTGGCGGTGGCCCCTCCCACAGACGGGAGGTGGGCGGGCTGTTGGCTGGGTTGAGTCAGATGGGTGTGGCCTCAGGAGGCGTGGCCCCCAGGGGTGTGGGGGTGTCTCTCAGCTCTCCAGGGACATGGCGGAGATGAGCTGCTCTACCTTGTAGGCCAGCCTCTGCTTCTTGGCCTGCTCGTCCAGCTCCAGGGCAGCTGTGATCTGGGGAGAGAGGAGAGCACAGTCCATGCTTAGTGTGCTATACTAACACTCACTCATGCAACGCTGCAGTAGATCCATTTCTACTGCAGAAAACACTCACTCATCCAACCATGTCTGGTTGCTAGCCAACGTTGGCTCTGAGTTAAGGGAACACCCCGGTGTACAAAGCTAAATGATAAGTCAACATACACAAACAGGCAGGCTGCTGGAGGTAACTTCTCCTGGAGGCAGCGTGCTTTTTGGTTCTACAACCGGAATTTTAAAACGTGGAATGTAACCATCTTTGTCAAAGTCAGTGACACCGAATCCGCGAATCAAACTCGTGCAGTAACCTTTGTCCTTTCATCAGGCGTTTTCCCCTCACTATAAATGTGGCATTTGTCAAGTTGTGTTCAAAGGGAAGGCAGACAGGGCCTCCTCTGTGCTCCAGCAGCCTGTCTGACCTGTCAGGATGGATGTGCCGAACAGTCAGGCTACAACACCAGACACGCACACACACACACGCACACACACACACACACCCTGCAACGGGGCACTTTTCATGTGTGCATCACACAGAGAAAATAACACTAATAAGATCAATATGAAGCTCTTAATCCCCGTATTGATCCAGGGCATGGATCTCCTGTGAAGTCTCTGCTTCTCTGGACAGACATGCTGAGCGACTGGGCCTGTCGCCACAGCAGGGGCTCCTCCAAACAGGCTGTCGCCGCTCACGGCGGCTTCCATTTCGACGAAAGCCTCGCACGAGGACCAAGGCGGGGCACAAGGGAAGGAGAGGTGCACCTCCCTCTTTTCGAGCATCTTTTCCAGTGTTTTACCACCATTGTGGGCCCTGCGCCGACAGCGGCATGTGAAGGAGAGGGGCTCTTTTGTGGAGCGTGGAGGCAGAGGAGGACAGCCTGCCCCGCCAGGCCTGCCTGCCGCCCCGCCAGCTCCCTCTCGTCTGGTTAAGTGCTCTTAGAGAGCTCGCTGGCAGTGGCTGACGCGGGCTCTCTCTCCCCCTCCTTGGCGGGGCCCAATAGCAATCTATTATTAATGTGAAGCACTGCATGCAGGTGCAGCTCTCCCTGCCATCTGAGCGGCGTGCCTGGACGTTAGCCGGCCACACGGGCCCTTGTGGAGGGCTGAGCGGGAGCCGGGCAGGAGATGAGGACTTAAGCACTGTAACGACGCACAGAGACGGGAGACGGGAAGGAGGCGTGGGCATGTGTGTGTGCATGTGCGAGACAGCGAGAATGAAGAGAGAAGGAGAAGGGGTTGGGAGGACAGGGTGAGACAAAAGAAACAAAAGTCAAAGGAAGGAGGAAGGGTGTGAGGAGGCCGAGGAGATACACAAGGAACCAAGGCTCACCCGGGAAGTACAGAAGGAGGCTGAGAGAGGGAGAGAGACAGCGAGGGAGAGTGAGAAAGGGAGGGACAGAGAGAAAGAAAGGGAGCGAGACAGAAAGGTAGGGAGAGAGACAGAGAGGGAGAGGGGGGAGAAAGAGAGGGAGAGAGACAGAAAGGTAGGGAGAGAGACAGAGAGCGAGAGAGACAGAGGTGGAGAGAGGGAGGCAGAGCGAGGTAGATAGAGAGCGAGGGAGAGAGAGACTTGCTCCTGTTCCTCTGGATAAGGTCTAATATAAAGGTCAGACTAATGGCTCCCAGAGGAGGAGCTGACATTACACAAAGAATGTCTCCATTACGGACCTCTTTCTCTCGCTCCTTCCCTCTCTCTCTTCCTCTTTTTCTGTTTCTCTGTTTCTCTCCCTCTCCCGTTTCTCTCCCTCTCCAGCTCCCCTGGTGATCTAAGGAAGCCATATGACGTGTGATGCTTCTCATGGCGGCGAGGAAGGGAGAAGAGAGGGAATGAAGAAGAGAGGGAAGGAGAAAAGAGAGGGAAAGAGAGAAGACGAGAGAGGGGAGAGCGTTCTCTGACACGGCTCGGGGGAAGCAGCTGTCGCGTTTCTAGTAGTCGCACTGCTTCTGTCTTTCCTCCCCTTATCAGACATGGCTCTGTTTGTTCCCTGTCTCACTGGACTACACGGCTCTCTGAGGTGGGGGGGGGGGGGGGAGAGGGGGGGCTATACATGAATCAGAGCTGACCTGAGCAAAGCTCTGGTACTTTCACATCTCCCTGATGCATTTATGTTCAAGAGCCCGTGATTGTCTTTGTGTAAATGCTGGAAGCTATTACAAGCTTTTAACACACATGCGTGCACAGTGAGTGTGTGTGTGCGTGTGCATGTGAGTGTGCGCACGTGTGTGTGTGTGCGTTTGCCCAACCCACCTCCTCGCTGTATTTGCTAACGTAGGAGTAGATCTCGTTGAGGGCGCTGAGCATGTTGAACTCAGAGGAGTGGAGGCGAGCCTGCTCCGCCAGGTAGGCGTTCATATCCTGGTCGCTGATGGCCGGCAGGCGGTTAATGTCAGCGTAGTACCTGCACACACAGACAGGGGTCACACACACACTCTCTCACCGGTGCCGCTCACGCAGCACTTTTACATTTGTATCGGATCCTAGATCCTGCTATCTACTACCTACTGCGCCATGGTGGAAGAGTCAGTGTTAGCCCTGCATCTCACCTCTCCACCCAGCTCTTGTAGTTGGGGATGTCCTTGGCGTAGAGCAGCTTGTTGGAGGGCGAGTCCTTCCCAAGGCGGTGCTCCGAGGTGGAGCAGGAGTCCATGAAGGTCTGGGCCACCACGGACAGGCAGGCGTCCGTGATGCTGCTCTTGTGGATGTCGAACACAAACTGGGGGTTCTTGATCACGTTCACCCAGAACCTCAGAGGAAGGCTGGCGGGAACATTTAGAACCATACAGGACTTGGGTTAGACCACTAGGAAACAGTTGAGAGATGCAGGACTGGGAGTTCCAAAGCACCTGCATCGGACTTACAAACGGCAAATCAAATAGAAAATTGGAACTTGAGAGAGGAGAGATGGTCATTATTAACAGATCACCATCTATTGAACTTGCTATGCTTCATGTTTCGTGAAAAGGCTCAAGACGCACTTGTTCTGGGAGTACAACGGTACTTAGGAATGATTGGCTGGACCTGATGTTTCCTCCAGGATCACAATGACTCTTATTGAGAGACTTGTTGCTCTTGTTGGTTAGTTGTAACTGACTTTTTTTTTGTACTTGCGGTGTAATATATTTTTGTTGCTTGCTTTTTCCCACAGGTACACCCTTGCACTTGTTGAGGTTCATGTTGTTTAATTGTTTAACTGTAACTACATGCTCTTATGGTTCTTCCCTTTGGGACTTATTTAGTTTTCACAATGTATGCTTCATGTTTTGGCTACCCGCAATGTATTGGGGCTGTATCTCGTTGTTATGATCAGTGACCTATGCACTTTTGTAAAGCTCTCTTTTGGAAGTCGCTTTGGATAAAAGCGTCTGCTAAATGCACACATGTAAATGTGTAACAGCCCTCCTGAGAGAGTCCATCCTGCTGCTGCTCCACAGAGGGACTGTGTCCCGGCCTGCTCACCAGTTGCTCTTCCACGTGTGTCGCACGTCCGTGTCGTGGATGCCGTGTTTGTCCGCCTGCTCGTCCAGGAAGTCGAACATGTACTTGATGGCGAGGGGGAGGGCGCTCCCCCTGTGGACGGTGCTGAACAGCGTCTCAAACAGGTCGTCCACAAACTTCTGCAGGGTACCCTGGGAAGGACCGGCACACAGAAGGGGTCAGAAGGCCCCTCTTGGCGGACGCGTGCTTTCTATAAGCGTGCGACATGCGACAGTGTTGAGAGCGCGTCAGCTACCTTGGTGGCGAGCAGCCTGGTCAGGTAGATCTCAGACACCATCTTGCTGCCGCGGTCTCCCTCCTTCTGGTCGCCGTGCTCGTGGTTCTTGACCAGGTGCCATACCTTGACCCCGCTCTCCAGGTCGGGGGTGATCATGGGGGCGCGCGAACGCAGGCTGTCAGGACTTCCCGTGTACCGGAAAGATGAGTCTGGAGGAGGAGAGAGAGATACAGGAAAGAATGTGTGAGAGAGAGAGATGTTAGACAGCCCACACACACACGCGCGCGCGCTTTCCAGAGACACACACAACAGGGTCCCGCTCTCTAATATCCCTCTCTCCTTTGTAGCTTCCTCCAAAGCTGCGGCCGTGCTGCTCGCGTTCCTCCAGCAGCAAGGGGCCAGCAGAGCAGGATCAGCCTAGGGAGGGGTGGCGACGGAGGGGCTGCGGGCAGACCAGGCAGCTCCATCCTGGAGGTGGCACAGCGCCGCGGCTCCTTCTCTCACAAGATGGATGAAAGGAGCCCTGCCTCTCGCTATTATTTCAAGTCCGACGGGGGCAGCCAGCGCCGCCCCCCCCACACACACATCTTTCTGTCTTTATCCGTCTCTTCCCCTCATATCATCCCTCACTCTGAGTGTGGAGGTGTCACTGGCTGCCCCCTCTTAAAAGCACTCCTAATTGGCTCTTTCCTTGTGCATGCATTGTGCCGACACAGAGCTCAGAAGTGTCTCTGTCACAGTCCTAATCAATGCATCAAAAGATCTCTAATAAGTTAAGCACTCCAGCTATCTTTTTCCACACATAGCTCCCCCCTCCACCCCTCCACCCTTCCCCTCATCCCGCTCCGACACTCCCCCCGTATTGTTTCTCCCTTGTTCCACTGACACTTAGGAACGGCACTCTTGCTCAGCTATACTAATTACAGCTCTCTCTCTCTTCCTCTCTCTCCTGGTGGCAGAGGCAGGATCAGTCATGAACTGTCTGTCCTGTCTTCAAAGGCCACAGGGGACCACAAAGTAGCAGAGAATGACCCAGCCTCACGCCGCTAAGTGTCATGTTCAAAAGACCGGTGATTCTGCAGGGGCTTCTGGAGACCTGAGACTGGGCGGGGGGCAAATGGGGGGGGGGGGGGGGGGCACAGGAGGGGCGGCAACAGGGGGGGAGGGCAACGGGGGGGGGGGCAACAGGGGGGGGCAACAGGAGGGGGGGGCAACAGGGGGGTGAACCAAGGTCTCTTGCCACGTCTTTAAACAAGAGGCTAGTTCCGTATCCACCCCCCCTCATCGCCCCTGGTGGGGGAGATATCACCCCCCTCCCCTTCAGCCCCCAGTCCCTAGCCCCCATAATAGACCCAGACGTAGGGGAGTGTGTTCTGGGTTATTTTGGGCTGGGGGGTGCTGGCAGGCTAAATTGAGTCGAGATGCTAAGTGCTGAACGTTAAATTGATATGAATCAATCAGCGGGCGTCTGGGCACAGCTGCGCCAGCAGTGCCAGCCTGTGATTGATGGGGGACTGTTGTGCCAGCGGAGCGTCTGCTTTCTATGCACCACACAACCTGCCCGCCTCCAAGAAGAAGAACAGAGGAGGAAAAAGAAAACGAATAATAACAGCAAGAGGCACCCCCTTTTGCCACCTCGTTGCTATTTCACAAGTTCTGATAAATATTCATCAAGCCTCTTGTAATAAAAGAGATTGAAGTGCCCTTTGTAACTGTGAAAACTCAAACTTGGGACAATGTAAACGTTCTAAGGACATGATTATGTGTGCACTGCTGGGTTTGGTGAGCAGAAAGAGAGCTCCGGCATAATAATGGGTTTCTTTCGGATAGGGTAGGACATATAGCTGAACCCTCTCCCATGATCCATTGCGGTGTAATGATGCCTTATTGCAGTGTGTTCATTATGTCAATATCCTCCGCTCTCTCTACACTATTCATGTTGCTGTGTTTATGAGGAGTGCTCTCCAACACTGTAAATGTCACCAGATTTAATAGTAGCATAAATTCGATGAGAAGGCTCACTGCACATTCATGTACAGTACATAAACCAGTCAGGTTTGGGTTAAACAATTCTGGTTATGTTCAGACTAAATGTGAGAACTCTATTGGTCATATCTCTAGGATGAAGAGAGGATCTCTGGTTCTGTTGGTCATGTCTGTGGGACAAAGAGTAGCATATCTCCAGCTCTGTTGGTCGGGCCACAGCAAGGCAGAGCTGAGACGATCCAAGCCTAGCCTTGACAATTGGCCATCCTCAGTTTTCCATGTGTGAGAAGAACCATTGGCAGAGCGAGTCATCTGCCATCACATGGAGCCGTTGGCTGTTCTGTGTGTTGGCTAGGGGGCCAGATGGGGCGCCCTGTGGCACACCCTAGGACTGTCAACAGAGCAGGGAGCTAATGTGTGTGGGTGTGTGTGGGTGTGTGTGGGTGTGTGTGGGGGTGTTTGTGTGTGTGTGTGTGTGTGTGAGAGTGTTTGTGGGTGAGTGTGTGTGTGTGTGTGTGTGCGGGTGTGTGTGTGTGTCCCACTGCATCCTTGCCCCAGCTTCCGTCTAGCATCCTAATTAGTAAGGGCTGCAGTTAGAAAAACAAACATCTCTCTTCATCCCTCCCACAGGCCCTATGCTCACTTCCTTTTATCCCTTCCGTGTCCCTCTTTCCATCATTCCCTCCCTCTATCCCTCTCTCCATCCCTCTGCCAGCCAAGTAGATCCCCCTGAGCTAAAGACATTGAGAGAGAAGGTAGAGAGAGACAGAGGGAGAGAGAGAGAGACAGAGTGAGAGACAGAGACAGGCAGAAGGAGAGAGAGAGACACAGAGAGAGTGAGAGAAACTTTAAACCAGGTCTCTACAGAGAGGAGGCTCCAGACGGCCATAGCTTCAGGGAGAGATGTCTGGCTGTGTTCACACTGCAGAGGAAAGTGCCCTCTGAAAACATTCCTGTTCTATTGATATAACTGGGTGGCATCTGGTCTGCTACAACTACCTCTGTGCTCATACTATCTTCACTGAACCCCTTAACTACTGCACTCATTACACTGTAAAGTGATGTGTGTTCTCTGGCTCTGGGAGAGGGGGGTATGTGTGTGTATGTGTGTGTGTGTATGTGTGTGTGTGTCCAGGACTCACCATATCTGCTGATGGACGTGCGTGATATGCTGGCGGAGGGCGGGATGTTGTAGGACGAGGTCTGTTTGGGCACCAGAGCCACCACACAGCGGTCAGACACCTGGGAAACAAACAACAAACATGTAAACACACCATCTGACAACACACATGGCCCTGCAGTACACCTTCCCCTGGCCATCATAGATGCCAGATGGCACATGGGAAATGTAGTCAGAAGCAATCCTAAAACACAGTAAGGCTTTGCCTTTGTTGGTTGAAATATGGCAATATGGATCCTGTATCTCTCCCCTCGCGCCCCTCCCCCCCCTCCTTCCCCCTCCCTCCCTGAACACTGTCGCATTCTCTCCATCCTGCTCCACGTGAGCAGCTGACGGCCGACTCTGAAGCCACCATGATGCGTCTCGTTGCCATGGCCACTACTGCCAGCCTGCAAGGGGGGGGAGGGGGGGCAGAGGGACGGGGACGAGGCTCTAGGCCTCCCACCGCCACGTCTGCCACTCTACTGCCACCCTGCTGCACACCTGCCAGCACTGGCTCCTCAAAACACAGCAGAGCAAAAACAAGACAGAGAGAGAGAGAGGCAGACCGAGAGAGGGGATGTTTACAAACAAAGGTTAAAGAGGTACGGTAAGAATAGGAGCCGTAGAGGGGAGAGGGAGGGGGAGACCAAGGGAGGGAGAGGAAGAGTAAGGGGAGGGACAGGGAAAGGGAGAGCGGCGAGATGAAAGAGAAACTCCAGAGGTTCTATTTAAAGAAGAAGACTTCTTCCTTTCATGGACTAAGCTGCCTCCCCTGCAGCCTGCTGGGTCAGGACCCTCATCCTCCTCCTTCCCTCATCTGCTCACTCCAGCTCCTAATGACCAGCACTTGGATCGGCACAGAGAGACTAGTGGGCGTCTCACCCTTCCTCACTCCCTTCCTCCTCCTCCTCCTCCTCCTCCCCCTCACTAATCTCCGCAGGCCCATTAGCGGGGGTCGAGGGTGGGGGCTGCTGGCGGAGCCTTCGCCTCCTATAATAGCCACGCTGGAGAGACTCTTAATGGGGAGGGGGGGGGGGGCGGAGGGAGAGCAGGGGGGGCAGGAACAATATCCTCCTCAGAAACGGTGCCTCGCTACCCGGATGACCTCTTAGAGTGAAATGAAAAACGCTCTGCCCGCCGACCCCAGGGTACTCTGGGAGTTTGAAGACCCCTCTCATCGCCAACCTCGAACTCTGTCTCTCTCTCTCTTTCTTTCTCCTTCAATCCAAAACTTCTCCATCACAGACTGCTCTGACTCGCCAGAACTGACAGCATTACACCTGGGAAGGCTCTGGAGAGCCAAATATGACAGACTCTCTCTGACAAGCATTGAACTCGATTTTTTCTCTCTTTCTCTCACTCTTTCCTCCTCTATCTTTCTCTCTATCAATTTCTAAGCTAGGTCTGTACAGAGAGAGAGAGAGAGAGAGAGAGAGAGAGAGAGAGAGAGAGAGAGAGAGAGAGAGAGAGGAGTGTGTGTGTGAGTGTGTGTGCAGCAGCTTCAGTACAGCGCCTGAGATGTGTGTGTGTGATAGTGAAGATGATTGAAGGTGTCTGGCTTCGCCCTTCAGGGATAATGCAGCTCCTGCCTGATAGTGGCCAGGTGTGATAAGGGAGGCTGGCTCTCCCTGTGATAAGCCTTCCATCAGACAGCGACGAGCCGCGGACCCCCACATCCCTCTATCTCTGACCCCCCCCCCCCACACCCGACCCCCCCCCCGCCAGGTCCCTCTGTTGTTCCCCCCCCCCAGACCCCTCCAGCTCTGGATGCTTATCACAGGCCGGACACCAGACTTTCCTTTACAGGCTACAGCAACAGGCCAGGTATTCCAGTATATGTGATCAATGCTACAGAGAGTGGGAGACTGTCAGGGCCAGAGGGACACGTCTTGGAGGGGAGGGGGCTGGAGAAGGGGCTGGAGAAGGGGCTGGAGAAGGGGCTGGAGAAGGGGCTGGAGAAGGGGCTGGAGAAGGGCCGGGCGTCTCTTCTGCAGGTGAGGTGACGGCGGTCAGCCCGGTCGAGGGGAAAGCTTCTCATTTTCCAAACGTACCCTCCATGGAGTGCTCAGTCAGGAAAGCTTCCTTAGAATACTTCTGGCACTCTAAAAGTCTGTGTCTGTCTGTGATCAGAGCACATTCTCTGGTATTGCAGAGATGGCTCAATCAGCTGTAACACCAGACACAGTCATTAAGGCCCCATAGCCCTCTGGGCTGAAGGCTTCCACCAGCCAGCCAGGCTAACTGTCTCTCCTCCTCGGGCTCTGGTCGTCCACTGGGTTGATAAAGATCTCCCGTGTCTCAGGGTGATAATGGGCAAGTCAGATTCTGGGGGTGTGATTGGTTTGCTGTGTGGCGCAGCAGGGAGCTGCCTGTGGCTGAGTCTCCCATTGATCCACAGATAGCTACCTGGCACAGTGGAGATATCTGTTGTGTCTGGGGCTGTTCAAAATAGACCCAGATGTCCGAGTGCAGCTTCCATAGTCTGGGAGGAGGGTAACAGGAGCTTGGCTCAGCCTGCTGGTGAGGTCATCGTGGTGCCCCCCCCCCCCCCCCCCTCCACCACACAGCAGGGGTTGGAGGGGAGGGGGGGAGGACACACAAGGTCACTAAACAGAGAGGGGGGGGTAGGAGGAGAAGTTTTCCGGCAAACTTCAGACCACTCTTCAGGACAATGCCTCCTCCTCCACAGTCACAGTGCCAGACTGGGTATTCAGGGAATACTATATTCTTACCCACAACACATAGCTGTAGATCAGCTGTAGGTCAGTCAGTTTGGATACTTCAAGGTGTAGGGTGTAAGAATGTTCTCCCAAAGCTAACTGCAACGGAGCTGCCATCCCTACACCATCCTCCTCCAGCCCAATGTTACAATGTTAAACAGCCAGAAGGTTAACACTGTCACCTCCGAGAATGACAGAGATAGATAGAGAAAGAGAGAGAGAGAGAGAAAGAGAGAGGGGGGGAGAGAGACTAATGGAAAAGAGGAAGAGGAGAGTACGTTGGTCTGATGAAAAGCTCCCTTTGACAAGGAGGCAGACTAATCAACAAAGCGAGATCAAAATCAGCAATCAGCCAGGCACTCTCCTATCTCATAAATCTTTTATCTACCCTCCTCTGTCCGACTGTGTGTGTGTGTGTGTTTCAGCGGGCGCATGTGTGAGTGAGAGAGTGTGAGATAGCATAGCGTGAAAGTGTGTGAGGGAGAGAAAAAAGTGTGTGTATTAATGTGACAGACAGTGTTTGTGTGTATGTGTGTGTGGGTGGGTGTGAGAGAGAGAGAGAGAGATCAGGCTTATTCAGTCTTCACACTGACTCTCCCAAAGTACTAAAAAAACTCCTACACTCCCACTTTAAAAGCATGCATTAATGGTTTTAAAATGGGCAGAGAAAGGGTGAAGAAGATGTGCATTTCCATTTCAGGGGTATGTAAACTAACATTCCCCACGAGGACTCAATAACCAGCCGTACAGCTTAGTTTGGTTTGCAGGAGCCCCATGCATTTTAATGTGTCTCTGTCTGGTCTCTCCCTTCCCCTTCCTCTCTCTCTCTGTCTTACATGTGAGAGTCACGGGGGTGAGGCTCAGCCTAACTCTGCATATTTCACACACACACACACACACACACACACACACACACACACACACACACACACACACACACACACACACACACACACACACACACACACACACACACACACACACACACACACACACACACACACACACACACACACACACTCTCTCTCTCTCTCTCTCTTCCTCCTCTCTCTTCTCCTTAATGAGCTGTGCCCTCTCTCTGTGCCAGCCGGGCAGCCAGATGTGCCACCGCAGCTGCCACAGACACGCACGCACGCGCACCACGCACGCACACGCACACACCACATGCAAGCAAGCCCACATTCACACCAAGCCCCAGATAGCTCATCAGTCATCGTGATACTCAGGTAACATGTGTAGTCCCACCAATATTTCACCCTTCATAAAGTATCTTCCACTCTCCCTCCCTCTCTCTCTCTCTCTCTCTCTCTCTCTCTCTCTCTCTCTCTCTCTCTCTCTCTCTCTCTCTCTCTCTCTCTCTCTCTCTCTCTCTCTCTCTCTCTCTCTCTCTCTCTCTCTCTCTCTCTCTCTCTCTGTGTGTTCTCTCCACCCGTTCCTCCCCCGCCTGCAAAGGCTCCGCCCCCTCCGGAGGTGATGCGGTGTGGAGCCGCTCTGACGCCTGCGTCCTCAGGTTGCTGCCCAGTAGCGGGATCTACCCCGCGCGCGGAATGCCTCTCTGGCGGCTCATGACAGAGCCACAGAGCCACAACACACGGGCCTGTTAGCACACTCTTTAGCCACAACTGGAGCTCTGCTGAGACTGGAGGGGAGAAGTGCTAAGGACATAGAGAGAGGGAGAGAGACAGGAAGGATGGAGGAAGAGGGGAGACAGGGAGGAATGGAGGGAGGGGCGCGAGCTCGGACGGAGACCCAGAGGGGATGGAATCAGCAGGGGAGGCTGAGTCCATGAAGGACACTTCAGTATGATGCACTGTCTGTCCCATCCCCACCTCACCTTAACACCTGCTTAATGATTCTGCCTTTCGCCTCTGCTCTGTGGGCACAAGGTCTTAGAGAGCCCCAGGTACCAGTCCTCTACTTTGGCCCCACCTACCCCCACAACTTGCTCCATCCTGGCCCCTTCCTGCCTCCCACACCCATGTCTGCAGGGCCCCATGTCTGCAGGGCCCCATGGCTGCAGGGCCCCATGGCTGCAGACTGGCTGCTCTGGGCAGATGGTGTCCCTAGCTGAGTAATGGGAGCTTGCTGACCCCTGCTCTACTAAAAGATTCATGTGTTCTGGCAAAGGCTGCCCACTCTCTCTCTCTCTCTCTCTCTCTCTCTCTCTCTCTCTCTCTCTCTCTCTCTCTCTCTCTCTCTCTCTCTCTAACACACCTACATCTCCTTAACACTCTGACCCCTTCCTTCCTCTCCTCCACCAGCCGGGAAAGAGAGAGAGCGGGGGGAGGACCTGTGCTGTTGGACAGAGGCAGAGAGAGAGAGGCAGAGAGAGAGAGAGAGAGAAAGAGAGAGAGGGGAGTGTAAAGAGCAGAGCTTTCCATTCTCCAGCCACCTGTGCTCTAATTGGCCTCTGCTCTGACAGACAGAATGGGGAGAGTCCCAGCCCGGCCATGCTAATAGGCCTCTTTAGGACAACTCAGCCAATAGAAATAGCTCTGACATGCAGGTCTGACTGCAGTAAATAAGGAGCCTGACCAACCTCCTCCTGGACATGACAGTGGAGTGTGTGGTGGGTAGTACCTGGTAGTGCATGAGAGTGTTGAGTCTCTTCCAGTCGTTCTCGATCTTGGTGGTGATGTCTTCATCCTGCAGCACCACCCGGGCCATGCGGCCCTGACGCCACTCTGAGAACACACACACACACACGGTCAGATACACGACTTCATCACACACACATTCTGATCTTTATCACAAACACACTAGCAAGTCCGTAAAGGACAAAGTTATTCACAATTCATTTGTAATCATAGATTCTCCAAACTCGTGTTTGCTTGATGGGCTAGCTGCAACAGGGTGGCTGAAGAGAGTTGACCAGTCCCACCTCTTTCAGGAAATCAACACAACAGAAGAGGTTGTTCAAAGTGCCTGATCTGTACAGTACTGTAAGGCAGTACAGTACTGACACACCAGCAACATTCCAGCTGCCTGGCAGTGACCAACATCTCCAAACGAGCTTTACTAAAGACCTCTCAGGATGTTGCCGTGAACTTAGCATCAACAGGCGTGTTTGTTTGGAGCACACACTACACTGGTCCTTGGTCTGGCACTGAAGGGCTTCTTGAATAAACATGATTAAACACAGCAGCAATCTCAGGACAGATAGGCAGTCAGCCTGCACGCCTTAATTGGCACTTGTGCATTGCCGTGCACACACAGCTGACACGCCAAGCCCTGAGGGAGGCGGGGGGGGCGGGGGGGGGGGAGCGAGGGGAGGATAGATCATATCCTTTCCCAACAACAAAAAAAAGAGATTCAGTGGAAAGGATAAAAGGGTCTGGAGGGAGAGATGGGGGGAGTAGAGGGTGTGTTGACGTCTTGTCGTCCGGTAATGAAATGATAATCAGGGCGTAGATGTGGAAATGGATGGGCTCCATGGCACTCATGCTGCCAGTGATCATTGATTTTCTCCTCCGTTGACTGGCCTTTATTACTTTGTGCCACTGCCAGACGCTGCCTCCTCTCCCTCCCTCCTCTCCCTCCATCTCTCCCTCCCTCCTCTCCCTCCCTCCATCTCTCCCTCCCTCCTCTCCCTCCATCTCTCCCTCCCTCCTCTCCCTCCCTCCCTCCTCTCCCTCCCTCCTCTCTCTCCATCTCTCCCTCTCTCCTCTCCCTCCATCCTACCCCTCCATATCTCCCTCCCTCCTCTCCCTCCATCCTACCCTTCCATCTCTCCCTCCCTCCATCCAGAGACCCTCGCCCCAACCCTCATCCCCCTCCTCCGGCACACCGTTACCTAGGCGATGGTGAGATGGAGGGAGAGACAGCCCCCCCCCCCCCCCACCCGGTGTGGTGGGAGGGTGATTTGCACTGGACGCAGGGGGGCTTTTTCTTTCCCTCCATCCGTGTGAAGTGGGAGCGGAAGAGAGGAAAGGGGGATGAGAAGGATGAGAGGGAGGTGTGGAGAGCGGCAGACTGTGTGGGAGTGGGCCTGGCACGGGCCTGTGGAGTCCGTCTGTCAGCTCTTACCTGGGTCAGCCAGGCCGGCCAGAAACACACACACACACACAACCAAGCACACACACACTGTATGGAGACTATCTGTCCCCCTCCTACACACTGCCAATCAGCGTGACAGGCTGCCAGGCAGACACTCAGTGGGGCTCCTGCAAGTACACGTCTCACCTCAACACACATCCTGACTGACGTTTGTTAATGTAGTGATACGTTTAAATGTGTGTGTGTGCGTGTGAGAGAGACAGAGGGCGACCTACCGAGGTCCATGTCGACAGCTCGAGGTCTCTGGGAGTAGGGCATGTTCTTATAAACAGCATCCAGGATCTTCTCCTTCACCTGGGTGATGGTGTCGCAGTTCAGCACCTTCACAGGGATCTCTGGGCTGTTCTCATTCTCCGGGTTCACACAGTTCAGGATCTGCGGGAGAGGACGGAGGGAGAGAGCGTCAGCGGGAGGAGAGGACAGGAGGAAGGACAGAGGAACGGGAGAGGGGGGAGGAGGGGAAGGGAGCAAGCCAGAGAGGAAGAGAATGACAAGAATGCCAGAATGGGATCAGAGCGGGAGAGAGAGAGAGAGAGAGCGGCGAGGGATTTGAAGGGGTGAGAGAGAGAGAGAGAGAGAGAGAGAGAGAGAGAGAGAGAGAGAGAGAGAGAGTGGAAGGGGAGAGAGGGTTTGTGTCATGCTCCGGACGCAGGTTCCGCTGGAGGCCCCTCTCATTACAGTCTGCTCGGAACGTGGCGGGAGCTCTAAGAGACCATTTCCGTGCTCGCCGCCGTCCCAAAATCTAATTTCACACCTTTGGTGGGACACCAATTTCCAGCTCTGGCGGGGTATTAGCCTGTGATGAGCCCCAGTCCCTGTCAGAGCAATCAGAGCTTTGTCATGTTGCACTGGAGTGCTGCTGCTGCTGTGTGTGTGTGAGTGTGTGTGTGAGTGTGTGTGTGAGTGTGTGTGTGAGTGTGTGTGTGAGTGTGTGTGTGAGTGTGTGTGTGCCTTCCTGCTCTGCTGTTGGAGCAACACTGTCACCAACAAGATCATTATCTACCCAGTAGTGACAGAACTAAAGCCCACTCACACTGCTAAAGTGTCACTATTAAGGGATTTGGGATTAAAATTGACATGGAAAAAGTTGAGTTGCTGTGAGTGTTTGTGTGATTGTTTATATGTAATAGTGTGTGAGAGAGTGTGTGTGTGTGTGACGGTGTGTGTGTGTGTGACTGACCAGGGTCTTGTATTCTATCTGCTGGCGAATGAGCTTGTCCTCGCTGAGGGAGTAGCGGGCCTCTCCAGTAATGGCGTCTATAGGACCCTTCTCCATCTGCTGCTTGATGGCACAGTACAGCATGAACAGAGGCTCTCCTGCACACTCCTGTAAAGAGCACACACACACAAATAGAACATGAGAAGATGCAAAAGCATAACCCATAACACCAAAACTCGACAAGAAAAACGTCAGAAACAAAGCCTTCCCACTGGAAAGAATTCCAATGAGCTTCACATTACTCACCATGAAATGACTAATGCTGGAGCTCCTACTGAGATAAGCCCCACACATATCAGGCAGCATTATCTTGCATTATTTATCTGAGGAACATGACAGGTTCCAAGACTGCCATTTGTTTGGCTCTGCTGTGACTGCTCCCGTCTGTCTGAGAGGCAGGAAGTGGGGGGCGGGGTGTGTGGGGTGGGGGGGTCGGGGGGTGGGGATTGGTGGGCAGGCTGGGCACATGAAACGGCCACATGGCCTCTGAAAACCCTCACACCCAGGCCCGGACAACAGACACACACACAGGAACCACTCACCTTAAGGAACTTGTGAAGAAGGAAGGCAAACCAGTTGGTCAGCATCTTCTCTGCCACAGACTCCGTCCTGAAGGCAAAGAGAGACAAAGACTGTGGTTTGAGTGGTACCTTCAACAGCTGTATTACCACAGACTGTGGGAGTGTTCTTCCTGTGCTGTGGGAGACTGTGGGAGCGCTGTGGGAGCGCTGTGGGAGGCTGTGGGAGCGCTGTGGGAGCGCTGTGGGAGCGCTGTGGGAGCGCTGTGGGAGCGCTGTGGGAGGCTGTGGGAGCGCTGTGGGAGCGCTGTGGGAGGCTGTGGGAGCGCTGTGGGAGCGCTGTGGGAGGCTGTGGGAGGCTGTGGGAGCGCTGTGGGAGCGCTGTGGGAGCGCTGTGGGAGCACTGTGGGAGCGCTGTGGGAGGCTGTGGGAGCGCTGTTGGAGCGCTGTGGGAGCGCTGTGGGAGTGCTGTGGGAGCGCTGTGGGAGGCTGTGGGAGGCTGTGGGAGCGCTGTGGGAGGCTGTGGGAGGCTGTGGGAGGCTGTGGGAGGCTGTGGGAGGCTGTGGGAGCGCTGTGGGAGGCTGTGGGAGCGCTGTGGGAGCGCTGTGGGAGCACTGGGCCTGTGAGGCTGTGCGAGGTCTAGAACACGGTGTGTGAAGAAAGAAGAGCTACTGCTGTGCCAATACTCAGCTGCTCTGTCACGGACAGGTAACGTCTGAGTGAGCACACACACACACAGAAAGACACAGGTCCACACACACACACACCCACCCACTGTTGGGGTTGATTGGGCATGAAAATACAAGAGTGTGCAGTGACCTCCAGACACTTTCCAACCGAGAGAGGAGGAATGAGAAGAAGCTTTCTCTCTTTCACCCACTCCCCTTGTTCATCCCTCTTTCCGTGCCAAGACAAACAGCTCGAGCCCTGTTTCCCCTGATAGCCTCAGGTATAGACGAGGGATAAAACGAGAGTTATTAAGGGAAAAAAAAAATGGGGAGAGCCTGAGAGAGATGAAGGAGAAAAGCACCCAGATAGGAGTGGTTAACGAGCATGAAAGATAGATGAAAGGGTTACAATGTGAGCTCGGTCCTGAATACCAACACCTAACTGTACAGGCCTCCCTCTATCTCTCTGTCTGTGTCTCTCTCTCTCTCTGTCTCTCTCTCTGTTTCTTTCTCACTCTCTGTCAGAGTTGGCGTGCTGGGAAAGCAAATTATGACACCCTCTCCTCTTTTTCTTTTTCTTCGAAATAACCTGCCCTCGCTCACATTCTCCCTCCTTATATCTTAGCAGTGTTTCTTCCTGCTAACATCATCATTAGCACAGCTCTAACCCACACATGCTCTGCCTGTGGGGCTCATGGGGCTCAAGTGGCATGTTTACCTGGACACACACACACACACGCACGCACGCACACGCTCACCTATTCACACACACAATGTTCAGACAGAAAATGTCCCTCTTAGGGGTAGGAAAGGGAAAAGCACTGTGATTATGGCTGAGGCCTGTGGTGGTGATATTGGTGTGTGTGTGGGAGGGGGGTGGGGTGGGGGTGGGGGGGGGGTGGCATCAGAACTGGCAGGCAATAAGGAGACAGACCAGCCCAGCCAGGCTGTAGCTCTCCTCGTATCAGGACAGCCAGCCAGCGAATAGACCAGGGATGATTACATCCATTGACTGTCTGAATGGACAGTCAGTGAGATGATCATGATTACTGAGATAATTGCGCTATTTATCTATCCTGTGTTTGAAGGAATATGAGATGACTCATGCACACACACACACACACACACACACACACACACACGTGTCCAGCACTGATCCTGCTGACAGAACCGAGGTAAAACTTACTGAGGCACAGTGAGTGCAGCTATGCACACACTGAACTACACACACACACACACAAAAGTTATTTCCACCATGGTCCTTTGTTTGATGTGTGGAGGTGCCGTTGTCTGTCAGGCCTGGAGGCTGTTTCTGAATTATTAACAGTTCTGTCCACATCTGTGTATGAGTGTGTGTGTGTGTGTTATGTCTGTGTGTGCCGGTCACTATGCTGTCTACTGGATGGATGGACGGACATCCATGGACATCAAATGAGGAAAGTGTGTGTGTGTGTATGTGCCCCCTTCCCCCGACCACACACACACACTTACCCATCCACACACAGTCCCACATTACAACAACAGCTCCCACACTCCATGTAGCATGGCCATCTCTCCTGCTTTATTTGAAGACTTCATCTGAAGGAATAATGAGGTGTCTCCAAAGACGCCCGTGGCTGTGTTTTCAAGCTGAATAAACCCGTAAAAAGAGTGTTTTTAGGACAATACCCACGTTTTCTCAAGTAATCGCCCCCTCCTTTCCACACAGACGCCTCCCCCACCTTCCCTTCTCCCCCACCCAGACAGGGAGCAGAGTATGTAAGAAGTTAATGAAAGCTATTAGGCATTTTAATAAGCTCAGCAAGTCCCACAATAGGAAATCAAATGGAGCCTTTTGTGCGAGGGCTGTGTTGAGTCTGCTTAATATCTCTGAATGGCTTAGGGAGACACTGCTCTGTTACACCACTCCTCCCTCTTTTCTCCATCTCCTCTTTTTAATTGAGACTCATTAATGAACATCAGGGTTTCATTGTCCCGTAGAGCGTCACGAGAGGCTTGCTGTTCCTCTGCCTTCTCCTGGTGCTGGTAAACAGGCGACGAGGGGACAGCTTAGTGGGCAACAGACCGTCTTCGAATAGAGGGCGAAAAACTACACATGCACACACGTACATACACCATTTTGTCTGATAACACTGCTGTGCTGGGAAGCATGGGAATACCATTAGGAAACCCCCAAACTGAAGCAATAAGACAGAGAGAGAGAGAGAGAGAGAGAGAGAGAGAGAGAGAGACAGAGAGAGAGAGAGAGAGAGAGAGAGAGAAGGAAGGACAGAGAGAAAGTCTAGAGGCACTGCAGAACAAGAAATCAGTTGTTCCATTACGAGTATGCGAGACGAAGGGCGTGGAAGACAATGGAAGGAAGAGAGAGCGAAAGAGAGATGGACACAACCTGTCCAGCAATGGTCTCATGAAAGCAGTAGACTTGCTAAGGTGTCACTGCTTCAACGGGGGGGTCTAACATCGTAGACAGACAGAAAGAAGAGAAAAGGGACAGTGAGACAGGGGAGAGGGGTCAGAGAGAACGAGAGGAGGAGGGACGATGGGCAGAGGGACAAAGAGGATGGAAGTGTCATCAGGAATAAAAGCACGACAAAAGAGAGACATTGAGGAAGAGAGGGATAGATATACAGAGAGGGAGAGATACAGAGAGCAAGGACAAGTCAGCCTAATGGTACAGAACACTACACAGCCAAACAACAGCTCTGGCAAGGAGAAGATGGAATAGCAGAGACAAGGACAGACTGTCAAAAGACTAACGGCTTTCAAAAAGCTTTTAGCCCGCGAATGCAATCTCATGTTTGGGATTGAGACTGGACCAATTTCAGGTCAGAGAGGTGGCCAGCTTTTACAGACTTGAAGTAGTGGGTGAGGATCCGACTTGTCTAAAAAGGAAGCTCAGACAAACAGAAGTGGACACTTCAGCCGTGACCTCAAGGACTCTGGAGCCTGGCTGGCTGATAGAAGAGCATCTGCATCTAAGGAACTAGTGCTCTTGTGTGCTCTTTTCTCTCAGTGTACTGTGTAATACAGTACCTTCCTGAACAAGGCTGGTTTGTGTATAGGACCTATCTGCATAATGGTGTGTAGGATCTCTGTACTCTATGGTATGCCTAGAACACAGGACATGCACTAAGGAAGGAGAGACTGATCACAACGACAGCTTCTGTCTAAGTCCTGCAATCCACCACCCCTCCAGCTCTACCTTTTCACCATGTCCCAGCCACCACCTCTACTCTCTCTAGCCCTCCCCACTCCCCCCAAGTCATCCCTCCATCGTCCTCCCCCCTCTGGTGCGAGCATGACACTCCATCATCTCACTGGGGCTCTCTCCTGGAGAAGGGCTCAATAATTAAGACTCTGGTACAGGAGCAGCCACATCAGATTACAACGCTGGCCTGTCAGAGCCCCCTCCCACACACACACACACACACACATGCCCTCCGCCACCGCCCGCTCGCCTAGGTACTTAACAACCACACTGGCACACCCTGTCTCTCACACACACACACAACACACACACACCATCCTCATGCAACTTTCTTTCACACGGGTATCCACAGCTGCATACGACACCTGTCTCCTAGAAGATGGCTCCTGATAGACTGATGTCAGATGTTAATAGCTGGAGAGACCCTGTGCAAGTCTCTCCTACAGCAGGCGCAGAACCTGGGAGAAGCCATGGAAAGACCAAAATAGATACACACCCCATACTGCAGCCTGCTCTTGAAATGGGCCCAATGCTGTGCTTCTGTGTGTCAACTTAGAGCTCAGCGTTAGTGGCATCCCTGTCCTCTGCTCTGGATGCCCAGACTCATGCGAGCTCGGGGCCTCCATTAATACTGCAGGGCTGAGACACTGGGACAGATGCAGCTATTTATAAGCATTCATCTGTGCTCTTCCTGTTGTAAATGGTTTTCTTCCAAAGGTCAGGCATCCCAGTCTTGGTGAAAACGTACTTTGCTTCAGCGTGGAGAGAGCCCTGCCAGGCCCAGTCATTAGGACGTGGTCATAATGCCCAGTACACTTGAAACCACATCTGTAATATGGATGAGGCAGGAAGTAGGTGGAATGACCCGGGCCAGCTTCTGTCCACTGGACTTGTTAACCAGCTACTCAGCCTGTACCAGCATGAATAATTCATCCGCAGCACCAGAACCATGACTGCTACCACACAGCACTACTACCCTACTACAGCTTTCTAACAGCCCAGGATACCACACCTAGCTGTCCTTTTCTAACCCTCGCTCTCAGTCTCTCTCTCTTCGTCTCTGTCTCTCTGTGTCTCTCTCTATAGCCCCTTATACACAGCCTGTTCAAGGCGGGAATGTTGCGCCTTTGTACCGCCTCACAGTTCTGTATAAAAGGGAAAGCTGGCACGGGGGATGCGCTCACTGGATGCTAACGTCACGCTTCTGATTTGGGAAATACATCACGCTATCTCAGATCACTCACAGGGCAGCATTATGTTGACTTTGTTGAATCCGTGTAAACAAGCAAAGCCGACATAATAAGGGGTCTTCTTATGGCAATATTGAGGGATCAGAGTTTAAAAGGGGCTTGTCTCTCGCTCAGTCTTTCTCTTCTTCTCTCTCACACACGTGCGTGGACACACACACACACCAGGGGAACAGGATGCGGAGCGAGGAGGCAAGATAGCATCTGTGTGTACCTGTTTTATTATTAACATGTAGATCATGTCCTGGCCAATATGTGCGCTTCTTCTGAGTTGCTAAATGGTGGGCTATTATCAGAGGACAATAGAAACAAAATGAAACACAACAAAGAAGGACTGCTGCAACCAAGCCTATTACAGTCCACCCTGGGTAGCTAAACAAACCACAGTAGCCCCGTGAAGCCATGATTACGGGCCACTGAAACACTCCACTTCCCGATCAGAGAACGAGAGCAGATTCACGTTGTGATGACTCATCCTAAAGATGTTCCTCACAAAGCCCTCCTCCAAAACGCGAGCCGAGGGCAGCCACGAAGCACCGTGTCAAATCCATAATCCTTTAAATTCTTTTCAGAAAGGGAGTGTAATCTAAAAACTATGGAACACTTAGGTGTGGCGTCTGGGCAGGGAGACAGCAGGATTACACCATTGTGTTCCTAATGGCAGCAGATAATGAACATGGCAGGGCCACGCTGGAACGCCTGTCAGGAAACAACAGCTTAATCCAGGTCCATTTACCTCTGCCACCGCTTCCCTCTCCAGCACTCTCTCTCTGTCTCTCTCTGTCTTTCACACTCTTTCTCTTTTCTCTCTCGCTCTCGGATTTTATTTACTTTGACTAATAATGACGGCCTTTACAGAAGAGAACACTGCTGTGCATTTGCATCCGAATGGGGGCTTTGTCTGAGAGTACTGCAGTCTCACACTGTGACACACACGCACACACATACACACACACGCACAGGACAAAATGGTCCTTGCCGGGCTACAGTAATGAGCCTGGGTGAAGCCTGTCTGCTTAGCTCCATCCTCCACCTCCACCTTCACCCACCGGAGACAGTAGAGAAGGGGAGAGCTGGGGATATTTCAAGATTTAACACAGGACTGAGTTTCCCAGAAACAATGTGGAGCGGAAACAAGACGAGAGAGACGGGAGAGAGAAACAGGAGAGAGAGAGAGCAGAGACAGGAGCAGAAAGACAGGAGAGAGAGAGCAGAGACAGGAGAGAGAGGAGAAGAGAGAGGAGAGACAGGAGAGAGAGACAAGAGCAGAGAGACAGGAGCAGAGAGAGGAGAGGCAGGAGCAGAGAGAGGAGAGTTAGGAGCAGAGAGAGGAGAGACAGGAGCAAAGAGAGGAGAGACAGGAGCAGAGAGAGGAGAGACAGGAGCAGAGAGAGGAGAGACAGGAGCAGAGAAAGGATAGACAGGAGCAGAGAGAGGATAGACAGGAGCAGAGAGAGGAGAGACAGGAGCAGAGAGAGGAGAGACAGGAGCAGAGAGAGGAGAGACAGAAGCAGAGAGAGGATAGACAGGAGCAGAGAGAGGAGAGTTAGGAGCAGAGAGAGGAGAGACAGGAGCAGAGAGAGGAGAGACAGGAGCAGAGAGAGGAGAGACAGGAGCAGAGAGAGGAGAGTTAGGAGCAGAGAGAGGAGAGACAGGAGCAGAGAGAGGAGAGACAGGAGCAGAGAGAGGAGAGACAGGAGCAGAGAGAGGATAGACATGAGCAGAGAGAGGAGAGACAGGAGCAGAGAGAGGAGAGACAGGAGCAGAGAGAGGAGAGACAGGAGCAGAGAAAGGATAGACAGGAGCAGAGAGAGGATAGACAGGAGCAGAGAGAGGAGAGACAGGAGCAGAGAGAGGAGAGACAGGAGCAGAGAGAGGAGAGACAGAAGCAGAGAGAGGATAGACAGGAGAAGAGAGAGGAGAGTTAGGAGCAGAGAGAGGAGAGACAGGAGCAGAGAGAGGAGAGACAGGAGCAGAGAGAGGAGAGACAGGAGCAGAGAGAGGAGAGTTAGGAGCAGAGAGAGGAGAGACAGGAGCAGAGAGAGGAGAGACAGGAGCAGAGAGAGGAGAGACAGGAGCAGAGAGAGGATAGACAGGAGCAGAGAGAGGAGAGTTAGGAGCAGAGAGAGGAGAGACAGGAGCAGAGAGAGGAGAGACAGGAGCAGAGAGAGGAGAGTTAGGAACAGAGAGAGGAGAGACAGGAGCAGAGAGAGGAGAGACAGGAGCAGAGAGAGGAGAGTTAGGAGCAGAGACAGAAGAGACAGGAGCAGAGAGCAGAGAGACAGGAGAGCAGAGCTGAGCTGCTGATTAAAGTTTCAGAAGCAGCAGAAGCTCTGAGGTTGAGATGGTGACAGGGCCTGTTCTCACACTGAGGGGGGGGGGGGGCGGGGTTATAGTGGAGGTGAGAAAGGACAGTGTCTCTACATCAATATTTGTATTTGTTCTGGGGGACGACAACATATATTCAAATATTCTGCCAATTTTTTGTTATGGTCCTAGCATCTTTTAAGGGCCCTCATTCAGTCGACAGAAGGAACCAAAACGGAGTGTGAGACTGAGGGATGGCGTGTGTGTGTGTGTGTGGTTGGCGTGCGTGTGTGTTCTCCCACCTGCGCAGCAGCAGCTTGGGGTGGTTCTTGCTCTCCAGGTTGCGCTCGATGAGGTCGGACAGCAGGTGCTTGAGCACGTCGGTGGCGTACTCCAGGCGCCCCTGCAGCGCCGTCATGATGAGCGACGCCACGTTGCCACGGTCGCGCATGGAGAAGGAGCGCTGCATCTCCAGCGTGCGGATGAAGGTCAGGAGGAACACCTTGTTGTTGATGAGCTGACCGAACACCTTCAGAGCCTTCTCCACGTGCAGCTGGCCGTTACCAGACACCTGCACACA
This sequence comes from Osmerus mordax, assembly GCF_038355195.1. Classification (NCBI taxonomy): domain Eukaryota; kingdom Metazoa; phylum Chordata; class Actinopteri; order Osmeriformes; family Osmeridae; genus Osmerus; species Osmerus mordax. The sequence continues at coordinate 8,965,753 of NC_090056.1, forward strand.
CACACACACACACACATTTCATAAATGTCACTGAAGAAATCCTTGATTTAGTGGTGACATTCTACTGCACAGTTACAGGGACAACTGCTGCTTGGTGATCCTAAATACTGTTATGAAACTCTGACATACTAGACCCTCCATTAAACATCTCTTATAAAGCTGTACTATTAGGTCCTACACAGCCCTATCACCTGTTCTATATCATGCAGCACTGCGCAGTAGAGCTGCCCTCTGGCTGGCTTGGGAGCAGCTGTGGTATTAACCAGCTACATGGAGCGCCAACTCCAGCTCTGCCAAGCAGAGGGGCTCCCAGGGCGGGCAGAGCATCGGGCATTACCCAGTTCATTACTCCTCATACTGGAGCTACTGGTGGATGAAATAGCTGCCGGCTGGGACCCTGTATTTGGTCCTGTTTACCCTGGAATGATGTGTGTGAGTGTGTGTGTGTGTGTGACCAGAGGGCAAAGAGGCAGGCTGGTTCATACACTCTCTCTCCCAGGGCTTTGAGCTAGATTTGGAGGCAGTGCCGGAGAAGGGTGGACACAATTAACAACACCATTTTCTCTCCCTTTCTTTCGCCGTCTCTCTCCATATCACTCTCTCCCTCTCTCCTCCCCCCCCCCTCTCTCGGCCCCTATCCCTCCCTCCTCATTCTATCTCCCCTCCACACCTCCCTCCACACCTCCCTCCCTCTCCCACCCTCTCCATGCTCACCTCCAGCTCCCTCAGCACAGGATGGTCCTCGATGCCGGGGAAGAGCACCCTCATGGCGTAGGTTCTGTAGTCCAGGTGGGGGATGCCGGCGCGGTCCAGATCGCTGGTCAGCTCGTTGATGTCCGTCTGCAGCTCTGCGAAGGCTGGAGGCCGGTGGATGGGAGAGGGGGAGAGAGAGAGAGAGACAGGAAAGGGCCGTGAGTCAAATGCACCCCGCGCAACATCTCCTCACACGATGCGAAAACTGACGGTTAAATCCCTGGGATCTCTCGATGTCAGAAATAAGTCACTAAATCGAGTATTTCTCGAGAAGAAACAAAGAGAAGGGCAGATAACACCACACCTGTCTCCCGCACCGAGGGAGCGAGGAAGGAGAGCGGAGAAAGGGGGGATAACACTCTTCTGGCCAATAAATTGGCAGGTGTGTGTGGGTTGAGGCTGCAGGTGAGCTGTGCTAATTGGCCCCATCCTGTCTGTGTCCTGGGCCCTTCTCTGCCCTGAGGGCAAACACCCCCCTCCCCCCACACTCCTCCTCCCCCTCCTCTCACTACAGCCTTGCCCTGCACCAGCTCCCTCCATCTAATCGCCTCCATCTCCTAGCCCTTGGCCCCCAGCCCAGGGCTCAGACACACACTCCTGTGGGGGACCCAGGTGCCCGTCTAAATCCACCCTGGGGCCAAGCCTCCTCAGCTGCTGACGGTTTAAACATGAGACCCCTCTCCACCCGGACGTCTGTCTGTCTGTCTGTCTGTGACCATAGGCACTCTACGCCTCACTCTGTAATATGCCTCCATCTCCCTCTCTCTCACCCTTTCACTCCATTATACTCAAACAGACACAGGAAAAACTAAACACACACACACCACAATGTGAGCCTATTAAGGCTAGCTGGAGGGGATCAGCAACAGTTAATTGTAAAAAAGGATGATTCTGATGCAACTCTTTGACAAGCCTGGTAGACAGACCAAACTGGACTCTCTTCTTCAGACTGTCAGTAGTGGCATTCTGTTCATTAAAATCACAATTTTAAGTCCATAAAAGGCCACTGATGCAACATCAGGACAGGTTGTACGCAGACAAAAGAAAGTTCATTTTCCACACAGGATTATTCTATGGGTAGGTTGAATCCAATCATGTAACAAACAAGTCATGCCTGGCTCCCTGTGGCTTTCTCTCGTTCTGGTAAAAACCACGTGTCCTCCAGCCCGCTGCATTCCCTACCCCAATTACCAGCCTTACTGAAACTACCTGAGTGAGGTAGTGTCCTAGTGCCTCAAAACAAGAAAAATAAAAAGAGCCATCAGAGAGTGTTGTATGTACAGTCAGACAGGTGAAATCAGCCGCTACACCACATCACTGAGGGAACGGCCCCTGCATGCCTCTGTAAGAGACCCCGCGCTCACACGCTCCCTCCGTGATTCGGGAAAAAGGCTACTATGAAATAAAAATGATCATGCCGTTCCAGATCTCCTGAACGTACAGTTGAGTTTCCTCCGCTGTGTTAGACATTGTGTGTGAGGAGCTCACAGAGTGTTTGGGTTGTGTGCATGTGTGTGTGGAAGTAAAGAGGACGTGAGTCAGTGGGAGAGCACAAGGCATTCTGGAAATAGGGTGTGCCACGATAGGGGTCGCGGGCAGGGCAAACGTGTGTGTGTCAGGCAAAACCATGACTCACTGACCCACATTTGCCGTAATTACTATTACATTATGCAACACAGCTGAATTCCTCCCTGGGCACTCCGCAGAAATGCCCATCTATGCTTTTAATATCATTGAACAAAGCACATGTGAACCACAGTCTATGAACTTTGCGCTTTCCCACACTGAGGAGCTGCTGGGCTCTATATCACATGCTACAGAAGCAAAACCTTTTTAGTGTACCAAGGGCACAGTGTACATAATTAGATCAAATCCAATTAAATTTCCAACCCCTTTTGCAAGCAATGTCACAGATGGCTTCAGATGGTGTCACAGATAAGGGCAACAGAAAGTGAGGTGAGGTCATTCATCATTATTCATAATAATTATTAATATATAAATACAAATATATATGTAAATACAAGTATTAGTATGGTGTTAGGATAATAGTAGTGTAAGGAATGATGTTATTGTAAGAGGAATTTTTTCGGAACAGTTTTATTGCACTGAAGTTTGTATTTGTCCTGACGTCCGAGGGATGCTCACCTTCCTTGCACTCCAGTGCCACCCTGGACTCCAGGTTGTCCATCTGCATCTGCAGGCGCTTGAGAGTGAGGTCATTCTCTCGTGACTTGCGTTTGTAGGCGATGAGGACGAGGATGACGATGATGAGGAGCAGGCCGCCGCCAGCGGCGATGCTGACGATGGCCGGGAGGGTGAGCAGGCTGTCAGACAGGATGTGGACGGCGCCCGGAGACACATGGAGACCGCCCACCTGGACCTGGGACACACACACAGAGGATTAGAGGACATTGTACTGGATGAAGAAATGAACACATCCAGACTCTCACACACACACACACCAGCCAACCCTACAACCCCCAACCACCCCCCCCCCCCCTGCACGCTGATCTTCCGAGAGAATTGAAGTGTTCTGGGGCATGCACTCAATAGGGCAGAGTAGTAGAAATAATTGCACTGGATTCCTGTGAAACCTTTTGACAGCTAAGGCTGTCATACTGTGTTCCCTGTGTTCTGCTTCCTCCAGCTGAATGAACAATGACGAGTGCAAACATAATGGCGTTCACAGGTCAAACACTATGGAAAATAAATCACTTACTCTCTTTCATGCACTCCCACACCCACACCCATAACCAGACACACACACTCCCACTCACTCCCTACCAAAAAATACACACATACACACACACACTCAGCGGGTCCATACTAACCATGATTTTGTACTGTCCGGTGAGATTTGGCGGCTCACAGAGCAGCTGGCTCTCTGACACAGTGACGGAGCAGGGGGTGTCCCCAATCAGCACGGTGTAGTTGAGCTTCACCCCCCCTGAGGCCGGGGGCACCAGGTTTCTTCCCTGTGGGGGAGATAGAGGAGGGGGGTGGGGGGGCGGGCGGGCGGGCAGGTGTGAGATGGGGAACCCTTTGATCACATCACACGCTCACTATAGCAGTCAATGAACCCAAACACAAACATGGTTTCACATTGTCAGCACATCTCCTTGATGGATGTCAGAAAGGGCAGGGACGGGGAGAGGAGAGGAGGGATGCCCCCCCCCCCCCCGGCTCCTGCCAGGGGTTCCTCCCTACCTTGAGGATGATAGGCGAGCCGGGCTTCTGCTCCAGAACCCCGTTGGTGCTGAGCGGTTCGAAGTAGGGGTTGGGGTAGTACAGGAAGTTGGTGTTGTTGTAGACCAGCAGAGCCTGGACGTTGTTGAACACGAAGCCAAACTCGTCGGTGTGCTTGACCGAGTCCAGACCGAGGCGGTACTCTGTTACCAGGGAGGGGGCGAAGCAGCTCATACTGGTGGCGTTCAGAACCTTACACACCTGGGAAAGGGGGGGGGGGAGTGTTGGAAAGAGAGAGAGAGAGAGAGAGAGAGAGAGAAGAGAAAAGAGGTGAGCTTCCGATAGTCCTTCCGAGACGTGCTGTTGCACTAACAAGCAGCAGAGCCGCTGCACTCGTACGAGCTCACGCTCTAATAACCGGAGTTCTCCTGAAATGAAACATGAAAACAGGCTGGAGAGGCAGGATCAGCCAGAGCTGCTCTGCTTTCCACACACACGGCAGACGGCACAGCCGGCGTCGAGCACCCCCCCTCATACTCCCCCCTATGACAAGCACACGCCGGCACTGCGTGGCTAACGCTAACACGTGAACACGGCTATTACACCCGCTGGGAGCTTTAAGGTCTGATCCCGCTCGTGCTACAACACACTTCCAGAGGAGAAGAGGATAGATGGGTTTTCCAGCTTTCATTAAACCCGTCTTTGAGTGTTGCCATGGACGCCCTCAAACAATGGAAGTGGAGATGACGGAATGTTGTCTGTCCTTCTCTGACCTTCACCCTTGTGACGGGCTGTCCACACTGGCAGGGTTAGTCCATCCAGCCTCAGAGTGACCTGCCAGGTATACGCAGTGCAGTTGTATAGGACTGACACCTCTCTCACAGCAGGGAGGAGCTGTCCCAGCTCACAGCAGGGAGGAGCGTTTGATTGTCGATGCTTTACCTGGAGATGTTTATCTCTCTCTCTCGCCTACTTCTCTCTCCCCTATCTCTCTATCACGCTTGGATCTCTCCCAATGGTATGACCTAATTAGAGCTAAGTATCTTCAAAGCTGTCGTGAGATGGGGAGGTGCCACGCCTCCTACCTGTTGTCCTGCTGCCTGCTGGAGGGAGGGGGCTCGATACAAACACACTCTGCCTGCTGGGGGGACAGGAGGGGGATCGATGCAAACACACTCTGCCTGCTCCCAATAACTCACAGATACAGTACACTGTATAGGGAGGAGAGAGACAGAGACAGAGAGAGAGAGAGAGAGAGAGAGAGAGAGAGAGAGGGGGGGGGGGGGGGGGTGGCGGTTTGTGGGGAGGGATAACTCCAGACATGCTTTTGTAGCTAGAGAACAGACTACTACAACAGTGTCTCTTGGTCTATGTGTGTTTTTCTTGTGTGTGTGTGGGGCACTGGAATCAATTATTAAGGGTCTGTATGTTTAGTACTCTTGGTTCTCTGGGCTGGTTCCACAGCACACTGAGGCGGGTTCAGGAAGGAGACAGAACCGCAGAAACATGGTTCCCACATCCCGGCTGAGACAGCTGCAGCCACAGCCCAGCGTGTGTGGGCCGGGACAACCTCCCTGGTGACTCCTGGAGTGCAGTGACATCATACAGCCCTCTACAACCTCGGGTCTCATGTTAGAGAACTGGAGTATGAGAGAGGGGGATGGAGAGAGAGAGAGAAACGGGGAGAAAGATGGAGAGAGAAAGAGAGAGAGATCCAGAGCGGGGGGAGCTGGAGACAGAAAGACAGAAAGAAAACGAGAGAGAGCGAGAGAGCAGGAAAGAAAGGGAGAGAGAGAGGGATGTAGATAGGGAGAGGGAGAGAGCGCGAAAAAGAGCCTTTTAAAAAATGGATAGAAACGGATAGCGCCGGTGACACACTTTTCCAAGCATCTCCTAATCCTATTACAGGATGCAGAGAACAGCTCAGTGAGAGTGAGAGGAGAGACTAAGGGAAGGTTTACACTCTAATTCCATCTTATCTGCTGCTCTGGTGATGGCTATCTGCCGGGGAGTGTGTTTACTGACACGACACACTCCTGACCAATTCATCTAAATGAGCAGCAGATAATTCCGCTTCCGGGCCGACAGTGAAAGTAAAAGTTGCGCACTTTTTCTCCTCACCGCAGCGGTAAACTGACATGTGAGAGAGACGGGCACAGATGCTGCTGTCGCTGGCTCTGTCTTGGTGGGCACAGACAGCTATTTGCAAGTCAACGATGGCTCCTTCCACCATCTGTTCAGCCTGAGCTGCACACAGCAACGCCTGTTTTCAACACACTCCGTCAACACTCCTTTTTTCCGGCAATTTCTTTTTTGGGGGGGTTTCTTTTTTGTTTTCTTTTTTATCTTCCTTCTTGAAAATCCTTCCCTTCACTGCGTCCTGTCTTCTGAGCCACTCATCACACGAGGCTGTGGCATGACGACGAGCCAGTAAATCCAGCCAGTAAATCCAGGGAGAGGACCGGAAGAATAAGCCAATGAGCTTAGGGCCTTACGGCCAGTGATGGGAGGACTGATGCCTTGTGGGGGATAGCAGGGGATGTGATTGTGGGTAGTGATGGGGCAAATGGTGCACCTGAGCACTGCCATAGCTTAGAGGGATCGGTGGAGAGGCTGCGATTTCTTTTTGGGGCAGTATCACATACTAGACGTCATCATGTTGAAACTAATCCTTATGCTTACTTACTGTAGCAGATCAGTCAGTATACCAGCTAGCACATCCAGCTGGTTCCCCAAAGTCTCCATATTCAGACTGCAAATGACTGCATGTGAACTCTTCACATCCAATGCAAAGTGGCTCCAGGGCATCACAGACATGAGCTGTGGTCCTGGATGGAGACACAGCATGGCAGAGTCTGAGTCCAGCCCTCTGGCTGGTTTCATTACCAGGATCCACCTCAGCCCACTCAAGCCTCTCCGCTCCCTGACTTAGACAGCTGGGTCAGGCTGGACAGGGCTGGACAGGGCTGGGCTGGGCTCCAGGGTTGAGGGGGTTAGGGGTCACCGGTTGCATGATGGTTTCTTATGAGTGGTCCCAGTCCTACTCCATCTATCCTCCTCCGTGCCTGCTGTTTCTACCAACTGCTACTGTCGATACTGCTGGCAACTGTTTGTGTCTGTGTCCAAACCCTGTATGCCTGTCTGCCTGTCTGTCTGTCTGTCTGTCTGCCTGTCAGCCTGTCTGTCTGTTTGTCTGTCTTCCTGTCTGCCTGTATGCCTGTCTGCCTGTCTGTCTGCCTGTCTGCCTGTCAGCCTGTCTGTCTGTTTGTCTGTCTTCCTGTCTGTCTGTATGCCTGTCTGCCTGTCTGTCTGTCTGCCTGCCTGTCTGGTTCATGTAGCAGTTTGCAGCATCACCAGGCAGAAGGTGAAAAATGTTCTCCCGGTAAATGAGTTTGCTGCTCGGAGATGTCTGCCGGCCCCGCTGCGAGAGTTGAATAATGCCCAGTGTTGTTCCACTGTCGATAGACACGTGTTACGGGCCTGTGGCCAGGAGGGAGAGGTGGAGCGATGGATGATGGCAGCGGAGGAGAAGGGGGACTTGGCTGGAGCACAATGGATGGAGCGTGAAGCAAGTGAAGAGACTGGAGGGGGGAGAGGAGCCTGGGAGAGGCTGTCGAACGGATGTAGGAAGAACAGAAGATAGTTTCACTAGATGGAAATCTCACCATCTAATGTGCGCCAGGGGTGACTATAATGTGCCTCTTAGGGAGATGTTATTCTTTGAGACATCGTTCCTTCCTGGCTGTGTGATTGTATAGGGGGCTGGAAATGCTACACTTGGGAGCTCATTTTCTGAAGCATGTGTGTGATCAGCTCAAACAGCACCTGATGGTACGCCGCACCCCAGCCCTTTTCCCAGTATCACACCAGACAACTTAACAGCCCAAACCGTGGCGGCTTGATTCTCACGGGAGAAAATGATGATGGGTGGAGGCTGAAGAATAAACCTTTTAACTTTAATCAAGACGATGATTAATGTTCCAATTGTGAACCGGTGACAGGTACCAGAGCCCGTCGCAAAAGAAAATTGTCTCCCATTCCGAGGCAGCTTCTTTGTGAATCCTCGCAGGTGACACGAGGGAGGGAGACGAGCGAGGCAATTTAGAAGGAGGCAGGTGATGCTTTGAAGGCCGTATGACAGGCGGCAGGCCCTGATTGCTAGGCTGCACTGCTGTTTGCCTTCCCCAGCCACAAAGGGGTGAGGAAGGGATGAAGAGATCCATAATTGTAACCTCAGCAGTTAATAAAAATTCACAAGGCTGGTTGTAGGGTGGAATCAAAGGCAGGCAGGCTCTGTGCTAGACGACTCAGCGCGGCTCTGCTCTGCTGGCGTGTGTGTGTGGTGGTGGTGGTGGTGGGGGGGGGTGACGACTGCTCCATAAAAGAATGAAGAAAGGATGCTCGTTCAAAGCCTCCACAAACTGACAAAACCAGACAGCAACCACACGGGTAAAATCCCATTTCAGGAGCTTTCGAAGAAACCTCTTTTCTGGAACAAGTCACCATGTAAATACAGGGGCTGTGGCTGCTCCTCACCCTGCCTCCTGCTACTCACAGGGGGGCCCTGTGTCTGTATGCCGAGACTTGTCTGACAGGAAGGGCCAGGGCCCAGGCAGGATATTGCAAAATGACTCAGACACCTCTGGTCTAAATTGAGTCCTAAATGTCCTGACGAGATGGGGAGCAGGAGATTCAGAAGCAGCTAGCTTCTCCTAGAACACACGTCTGTGAGAGAGGCGTGTGAACACAGGGTTACATAAGGGGGCCACTTCAAAAGATGGCTAGGAACATGTTGGTGGGTGTCTATGTGTGCATGTGTGTGTGGACTCTTCAGTAATAATGTACATTATGTGAATCTTTACGATCACATTTACTGCAGGCTATTTCCTGGCAATTTGCTCAGCCATCCTCACCCCCCCCCCAACCCCCCCCCCCCCCCCCCCCCCCCGCCGCCACTCCCACCACCATGCCCTCCCCACCTTCACCTCAAACACAGAGCAGAGATACCATTCCCTTAATTAAACATGGACCCCCAGGACTGGGGAGCAAATGTAATTTGTAACGATTCCACCGCCCGGCCCTGATTATACAGACCCTCTTTATGCTGACCAAAGTCTTCTGACAGCAGTTAATCTTCTATTTAAACCCATTAGGAGGTGCGATGCCCCCCCCAACCCCTCCTAGAATCCTAAGTCTCCCTTAGCTCTGCTTCATTGCCCACCCCCCTCTCCATCTCTCGGCCCGCTCACCTGCTCCCTCACTCACTCTGGCTTCTAAACAACTCCCAGCGAGGAGATCTTTCCACTTGAACTTTGACAATTACAGTAGAGCAGAGTCCAGCAGAATAGGGCAGAATAGACTAGAGCAGGTTAAAGCAGATTGGGGTAGAACAGAGTAGAACAGAGTAGAACATGGTAGAATAGGGTAGAACAGAGTAGAACAGGGTAGAATAGGGTAGAACATGGTAGAACAGAGTAGAACATGGTAGAACAGAGTATAACAGGGTAGAATAGGGTAGAACAGAGTAGTAAAACAGAGTAAAACAGAGTAGAACATGGTAGAACAGAGTAGAACAGAGTAGAACATGGTAGAACAGAGTAGAACAGAGTAGAGCAGAGTAGAACATGGTAGAAGAGAGTATAACAGAGTAGAACATGGTAGAACAGAGTAGAACAGAGTAGAGCAGAGTAGAACATGGTAGAATAGGGTAGAACAGAGTAGAACAGAGTAGAACAGAGTAGAACAGAGTAGAGCAGAGTAGAACATGGTAGAAAATAGGGTAGAACATGGTAGAACATGGTAGAACAGAGTAGAGCAGATTACAGCAAAGAACAGCGGGGTAAAGCATGGCAAAGTCAGGCAGAACAGAGCAGAGTAGGGTAGAGCAAGGTCTGTGCCTGAAAGTGTTGACTGCGGCCTAGTGTAAAGCACTCTGATGAAACACTGCATGTAAGACACCAACCCCCTCTCCTTCACCTGTACAGTGTCTCGGGCCACACTGCTAGCAGGAAGGTTCTGGAAGTATGAGTGGTTCAATAGTATTCCCTTCCAGCCCAGTAGACTGTGGTTGAGTAGTAGTGTATGTGGATGGTGGCTGGAGGGGTACTTACGTTGACAGACTCTTTCCCTCCATACTTGACTCTGATCCTGGGCTCCTGGACTATGTCCAGATTGGTTCCTGTCACCATCAGAGGGGTGTGGCCACTGCACCAGAGACAACAGACATCACAAGTCAGATACACAGCCAACCAGATAGGTAAGTCTACCCCTGCTCTAACTTGAAACCCACAAACTCAAAAGTTTTACCTCTGATAAACAAATAAATAAATATGGGAAATTCAAACTGGTTCTTTGACAATACTTTTTGAGGAGATAATAGGCCTTTGAGGAGATAATGATTAAAGATTCTTTTAGCAGACTTCAGTAGCTGCAATCAAACGAAGCACGCTTGTCTTTGAACCACCGAAGGAGCTGGTAGTTATCATTCAGGGGCCGTTCCTCGCTCGATAATACCCCAGATAAACACAGCAGCTGGAGAGGAGAGGAGGGGAAGGATAAAAGGTGAGGTGGTTTGAGCGGAAGAAAAGAGGGAGGTGGGCAGACTGGAGAAGAAGAGAACTCCTTTTCTCCAGTTGTGTCCACCATTGTTGTTGAGGAAGACTCAGCAGCATGAAATCAACACCACACAGAGCCGTATGGCGGTGGTGTATTATGTTGCTGCCGGAGCGATCCCGCCGCATCAGATAACCCATACTCTAACTACGGATTTCATGGATTTCTATTGCTGCAGGTTAGGTATCTGCTGCATCTTATGTAATGAATGACAAATCTAGCTTTCCCCTCCCGGTTCCTCTTAGCGGTGTGTATCTGTGTGGTGTTGTGTAGACAGGGAGCACTGGCAGCTGCTTTGATCCCCTCCCTCTTCCAGCGCTGTTTGTCGCTCTGTCTGGTGTGTGTGTGTGTGTGTGAGAGTGAAGGGAAGGGGATGGGGCGGAGATCCCTCAATACAGAGCACGATAAACAAAGTGGTGTCCCTCCCTTCTCTCTCACGGTGTCTCTACCTCGATCTCTCAATCTCTGTCTCTGTCTCTCTGTTCTCTCTATCTTGGTCTCTCAATCACTCTGTCTCTCTGTCTCTCTTTCTCTCTTTCTCTCTTTCTCTCTCTCTCTCTCTCTCTCTCTCTCTCTCTCTCTCTCTCTCTCTCTCTCTCTCTCTCTCTCTCTCTCTCTCTCTGTCTCTTTCTGTCTCTCTGTTTCTCTATCTAGGTCTCTCAATCTCTGCCTTGTTCTTTCTGTCTCTCTCTGTCACTTTCTAATTGTAGATTAGATTGCTTTCCTAATGTCCCTCCCTCATATGTCTGTCTCTCTTTTTTCTGCTCTCTGCCACGATGAGGCGATGCAGAGTGGAGCAGGGATGAGCAGTGTGGGGAGAGTGTGTGTGCGTCCTACCTGGCGATGCTCCACTCAGGCTCGATGCGCTGGACCGTGGGGTCCTCCATGTACTCGAAGCTCAGGCTCTCTCGGACCTGGGCCCGGTCCACACTCACGCTGATCTGCACCAAGCCCACCCCCGACAGAGAGGGTGCAGAGTAACACACAATCTCCGTCATGGACCTCCTGCAGGGAGGCAGCACACACACACACAGACACACACACAGTCAGTCAGCGTGTGTTTGTTTCTGGTCTTCACCACCCCCTGAATCTGTGCCAGTTCATTAGTACCACCCTGCCTGTGTGAGAGTACCCCACACCCTCCTTTTCCTGCCAAAAACCCTGGAAAAACACAACACTAACCGTAATTAGGCCAGATCTTATTAAAACTGGCTTGACTCCTCAACCTTACAGTATCACAATCAGACTAGCACAGCATGCTTTTAAATAGAACCTTAAGATAGGAGATGGAGGAAGGGAGACAGAGAGAGTAAGATAGGAAGGCAGGAAGGAAGGAAGGAAGGAAGGAAGGAAGGAAGGAAGGAATGAAGGAAGGAAGGAAGGAAGGCAGGCAGGCAGGAAGTAAGGAAGGAAGGAAGTTGAGGGGAACACAAGGTTGTCTGGAGGCTATTATTAGCAGGGTTTGATGCAGTAGGTCATCAAAACCTTATTAAGATTTCCACCAGGTTCTGACAGAGGGAGAGAGGGAGAGGTCCCTAGGGGTGTCTCTAAAATGAAAAGCGTGAAGGAGAGAGCAAGGAAAAGTACTACTGAAGATGGGAAATACAGGGTGTTACATAACTGACAAAATCACCACTGTATTAGAAAATCTTACAAATGGTTTGTCCCTTTATAACTTCTCCCATCTTTTCTGTGTAAAGGAGCTGAGCAGAAACCATAGCCGACATTACAGCATGTAACATGGGGGTCAGATGGCTGAGCGGTTAGGGACCATCTGACCCCCATTCAATTCCTGGCCGTGCAAAATGACATTGTGTCCTTGGGCAAGGCACTTCACCCTACTTGCCTCGGGGGAATGTCCCTGTACTTACTGTAAGTTGCTCTGGATAAGAGCATCTGCTAAATGACTAAATGTAACAAGTTGTGTGTGTATTTGTGTGTGTACTGTGAGTCTTACCCATAGAACTCGCAGGTCTGGTTCCCAAACTGGACATTTACACTGCTGCCAGCCCCCAGGTTCTCCCCCATGATGGTGACCTTGGTGCCCCCTGACTCTGGCCCTCGGCTGGGCGAGAGACCCTGCACGGATGGAATCTACAGAGAGTGAGGGAGAGGCGATGGAGAGACAGACGAGGGAGCAAGAGAGAGACATGGAAAAGAGAGAGAGATATATTTAGCGAGTGGTAGAGTATCAGTGTCTGTGCTAAATTCACCTCATGCTGTCTGCCTTTCATCCAAATAACTGCTATTGGTGGCCAGTGACTGTAATATACAGGCATCTGTCCCTTATGAAGATAAGGGACAGATGAGACGAGGGAAGCTTTTAAAGACCCCCCACCCTCCTCCTGTGTTTTGTTGTTGCATGGCACACTTCTGTCTGACTAACCCTTTCAGGAGGCAAGCTGGAAATAACTGGTGTTTACAGCAGGCCTCCGTCACAGGAGCCTGGGACAGACAGAATGGACAACTATCTAAACAGACAGCCCAGGCACCCTGAGACAGACAGATAAAACAGCTCTACTTGAAGTACACACACACACACAAACACACACACACACACACAAACAAAAACAGTCCTCCATTTACACTGTCCTTTGTCAGAGACGGGCCATAATGCTTTATGAAACAGGCGGCCACATGGGGAGTCTGTTTTGTTGTCTACAAATTGAAGAGAGCTTTTGTTATGTTGCTTTGTTGCTTTCTCTTTTATGGCCCATGAAACTGGGGAATTGCAGGTAACATGTTTGAAGCTCCACAGAGAACGTCGGCCATTTCCAGAGCAGCAAATGCATTATGGGTAAGTGAAGTGGCAATCCAGCCCAATAACAAGCAACAAACACCAGCCCAACCCCCCAACATGTCCATGTCCCCCTAGAATGCTGTAGTGGCCAGGGAACAGGCTGCTAATTTAACACTATGAAAACAAAGCTGCTAATTACTAGCTGTTGTTAATTGTTAAGGGGTAGCTAATAGGAAACATGTGAATGGGACAGGTGATAATCAGTCTGCTGCAGGCTGGTTGTGTGTGTGTGTGGAGGGGGACAGTGAGGACAGGTGCGGTGGTGTGTGTGTGTGTGCCAGTTCTCCCGGGGTCTGCTCCAACTGCTGCAGCCAACCCAAGCTGCTTCCTCTTCCTCCAGAGCAGAGGCAGCTATTTTCCCTCTACTCATGCATGCTTCTACTGCCTGCTCTAACTATGCTCATTTATCAAGCTCTACTTCAGCACTTACTTACTAATAAAGCAGTAGAAGCGCTTTTCAATACATCTTTAAGCCTTTGAAAGATACCTTCAGTTTAAGAGGCTGGCTTTTGAAGACACCAGTAATAGTTTTCAGACAATGAAGTGCTTGGTATATGTTTGCACATTTACTCAAGGCTTTGAATCAGTGAACCACTTTATTCATGCAAAAACATGACATAAAACCTACATTAACTTAATTTCCTGACCATGTGCTACCCAGTAAAAGCAAAAAGCTAGTGAGAGAGGCTGGTGAGGCCCATTAGTGTGGCGACCTCTCCCCCCTACCCACTAACAGAGGGATAATATAACCAAAATAAACCAGAGACCTCAGACAGGTCGCCATCAGTCTGTGGTACTGTCTGTAGGCATGGCAACTGAAATATCCCAAACATCGGAACAAAGATTGTCAAAGAGAAAACGGCTCTCTAATGTGCTCCTTTCCCGTAATATTCTGGGGTGTTTAGTAAAAGTATGAGTATGTTTTGGTGTGCTAATACAAATTAGAGCATAGCATCGTACCACAAAGGAGTAGAGCTGAGTGGAGTGGGTCTTTAGCTCAGGTTTGCATTCTCCTACACACAGCTGAACTGGTCCAGACTTGCTGTCTGCAGGGGCCGCATCCATCTCACACACGATCCTGGAGGGACACAAAACACAAGCATGGAACACACTTAACTTATACACATCCAAGAATAAATCCTAAAGTAATTATGAGAAGATTTTGTTTGTGAAAGCCCTAAACGGAACGCTTTCTCATCAGTCAGTTTATACAATGAGCACTCTGACGATCTCTGATCTGTTTATGGGGAGACAAGCGTTATCTGCAGCATGAGTTCACCTCCTTCGGCTCGATCCATTTTCTGTCCTGCAGTCACTGTTTATTAGAGCCTGATGTCATCACACAACATGCCCACAGCACTGGCCAGGACCTTCCAGACCCAGTCTCCTCTGCACACAGCGGCCACAGAACCTTGGTTATGAGGTGTCGTAAATATCCACAACCAGCCAGCCAGCCAGCCAACCAGGCCTCCCACTGTGGAGCTCTGGTGTTGTGGCTGTTCCACGTCTGATGTAAATCACACTGAGGAGCCTGTAAGATCAATAGTGCTTTATCATAGCGTGTGATCAGGTGTCACCCAGCCCGGCAGGTGGTCAGATCAAATGACATAATAAAACTGGGACAGACATCGATCTGCACTGGCTGAGAGTAATAAAGAGCATGAAGCAATCAGGGTCTGGGGAGGAGAGAGAGAGAGAGAGAGAGAGAGAGAGAGAGAGAGAGAGAGAGAGAGAGAGAGAGAGAGAGAGAGAGAGAGAGAGAGAGAGAGAGAGAGAGAGAGAGAGAGAGAGAGAGAGAGAGAGACGGAGGGAGAGAGAGAGAGAGAGAGAGGGAGAGAAAGAGAGAGAGAGAGAGAGAGAGGTGGAGGACTCATTGTTTCTCCAAGTCTGTCCCTGAATCACATCTAATGACTTACAGAGCTCCAGTGGAAGAGAGGGACTGGCAGGATTTACTGGCCTCGCCACGGAGGGAACTCTGCCTTCTCCTCCACCAGGGGGCATCCTCCTAACCTGGCTCCCAGACCTCCTGCACCCTCCCTCTGACCCTGGGCCTCATACAGGAGCCTCCTTCACAAGTACAGCAGTTCATCTCGATTGTGGTGGTGCCAAACCACCACCGTTATGGCAATTGTTGAGACCCCACCTCAGAGCTGGGGTCCCAGATCTCTTTGAACACCTCCACTCAAATGCCTTCCTTCCAGCATCGGCCAAATCAGATTAAACGGCTGTCAGATGGGCGCACTGCTGACAAATGGCTCAGTCCAGCTGGTGGCACATTACACATTTCAATTACAGCAGCCCAGTAAGACACCGGGAGCTGGGGGGGGAAGGACCGGTACCGTCCAGGGGCTAGCCATCCATCAACAGCAGCACCAATGAACCACTATAGTTCTAAACAGCCTATAGGTGTTAGAAAGTTATCTCTAGTTGAAGACAATATACTTGGTGTTTGATGCCCATAAAAAAAAGTTTTGGACTAAACTAAGACATACAGTACAGTACTGACACATACAGCCAAGTATTGTCTGACTGGAAGCGACACCGCGGCAGGGTTGAGTGGTGCAGAGCGCGTCCTCAGCAGGGCTGAGAGGCAGGCCAGAAGTAGGTCACTGCACGAGTGAAGGTTAAGGACTCGGTGAAGAGGCATCGATGCAGTGTGCCAGTGACAGCCCAGCTCTCCCCACGCAGGAAGACGCTCCCTCTTCCCTGCTGACTCCCTCACACTCACTGCCCTTCCTTTCATAGAGGTGGAGGAGACAGCAAACGGCCACAGTGTCTCTGCCCCTCCTCTCTCTTTCAGTTTGTCTTTTCTCTGCAACCTGGGAGTCCAAAAATCAGGACCCGGGGTCGAGGCTGGAGCCAGCGAACCCTGCTGTGCGTTGTACTTTTCACTCCCTCCCCTCCACTGTGGAGGCTGGCCTCCACCTGTTTAGATGAAGCTGCCCCCCAAACCAGCAGGTAGCTGGTCCTGAGCTAGCATTTTGCATCTCTAGTTCTCTCTCTCTCTCTCTCTCTCTCTCTCTCTCTCTCTCATTATAAAACAGCGACCACACATAATGAGTCCAGGGGTGAATGGGAGCTGGTACGCCCGCGCAGGACAATTAAGGAAGTAAACAGAAGCAAAAACACACAGCTGTTGTGGGGCGGAGGAGGCAGTGAGGTGTGAGACGTGGGCTCTCTCCTTGAGCGGGAATACATGGCCAGACGAATAGTTCCGTCTTTTCTTGAGCTCCAGCTATACTATCAATTCTAGATCGTAATCTAGCGTTAGAAAACCTTCATTAGCAATAGGTTACTACACTGTAGCCAGCTGTGGCAGCAAATGCTGACTTTAGAGTTGTTTGATCTATCTGTCTTCTCTAACTAATGCGAACTAGCTACTAACATGGCATGTTTGCTTAGAGTAGCTGGAGACTGTTGGCTGGCTTTGATAACATATTTCATTAAGCCTAGATGCAGAGGAGTGTTGCAAATGATTCTAACCTCTACACTGTCAAATCCATACAGTACATAACCCAGTCTAGACGGTTTCCCCTTTCATGCTCTTTTCTGCGCATGATAGAATAACAACAACAATTTAAAGTGGAGAAGTCTGAACGCTAACTTAATTAACATTGAACACTTTTAATTAGTTTGAGCCATTGTGTGTGAGAGTGTTGTACACAGTAAGGTTGGGGTCAGTGCGCTCTGTTTGTCTGTGTGTGTGTGTGTGTGTCTGTGTGTGTCTGTGTGTGTGTGTGTGTGTGTGACGGTTGACTCACTGCTCAGCGATGATGTAGCCATCCTCCACAGGGCTGCAGCGCACCCCGGCCACCTCCACATTCCCCACCATGTCAGCGAAGGCCAGGCCCAGGTTCTTACCATGGATGGTTACCCGCGTGCCCCCCTCCGGAGGTCCTGCTATGGGAGTCACCTGCAGGGGACAGGGGGCAAAGGTCAGAAGGTCACAGGTCATTGAGTCAGAAAAGAAGTGGCAAAAACTGGAATCTTCATTCTTCAGATTGAACTCTGATGACCCCTGTGCACTTTGTCTAAACAGTTGAGGTGCAGCTTCTACTTTCTCAAGAGCTGACAGATGGCTGGAGAGGAACACCCTTATATGGTCGAGCTGAACTGAAATGCAATTAAAGCACTTTTAACTTCCGCAGCCACAAATGTCAAAGCGTTCGTACACGAGCATGAGTCATGGTCACTCAGCTTTCTCTAATGGAACCTGCATCGCACAAGCGCCAAGGTGATCTCATCCTCCGCCACGAACGCACCATGGACGCACACACACACACACGAACACACACATACATATACATTATAGGACAAATACTTTAAGAGAACTCCCACATCGACCCTAAAACTTGAGACAATCTGCTAATCGACAACTCCTGTCTGTCTGTATGACTAAAGCAATGAGGAAAGTGTCCTTAAACAGGAGGCAGGAAGCCCAGGAGCATTAACATTCTAGATAGCTGCCTGGGCTAAATATGCGGCTGTTGCCATGAACAATAAATCCGACAAGAGGCCATATTAGCGCTTAGTGCTGCCCACCTTCTCATAAAATACAATATGGCCGCCCAGCATGACCTTGGCACAGGGTGTCACAGTGCCTTCTGTGCTGCAGAGGCCCAGTGAGCCTGCAGCCTGGCAGCTGTCCAGGCCTCACACCAGCAGAGAGGGGGAGCAGAGAAGAGAGAGAGGTAGAGAGGGGGAGCAGAGAAGACAGAGCGGTAGAGAGGGGGAGCAGAGAAGAGAGAGAGGTAGAGAGGGGGAGCAGAGAAGAGAGAGCGGTAGAGAGGGGGAGCAGAGAAGAGAGAGAGGTAGAGAGGGGGAGCAGAGAAGACAGAGAGGTAGAGAGGGGGAGCAGAGAAGACAGAGAGGTAGAGAGGGGGAGCAGAGAAGAGAGAGAGGTAGAGAGGGGGAGCAGAGAAGAGAGAGAGGTAGAGAGGGGGAGCAGAGAAGACAGAGCGGTAGAGAGGGGGAGCAGAGAAGAGAGAGCGGTAGAGAGGGGGAGCAGAGAAGAGAGAGAGGTAGAGAGGGGGAGCAGAGAAGAGAGAGAGGTAGAGAGGGGGAGCAGAGAAGAGAGAGAGGTAGAGAGGGGGAGCAGAGAAGAGAGAGAGGTAGAGAGGGGGAGCAGAGAAGAGAGAGAGGTAGAGAGGGGGAGCAGAGAAGAGAGAGAGGTAGAGAGGGGGAGCAGAGAAAAGAGAGAGGTAGAGAGGGGGAGCAGAGAAAAGAGAGAGGTAGAACGAAGGGAGAGGAGGGGAAACATCCGAAGATGGAGATACAGAGAAAGGTAGCAGGGATATTCTAGTATGTCTGCGACGGGTGAGTGCCGGGAGGAGGGGGGGGTTGAACGCCACCATCTCTGTATGCAGAGTCACCACCGCTATGTACACGATCAATATGCCATTACTGGGCACGGAGGCGGAAATAAAAACCAACAAGAGCAGCCGTCGTTTGAAACGGTGCCCGCTCGCCGTGCCGCAGCCCACCACGTCGCGCCTCCTCCTCACCCCCAGTGAGCGCCCACTAGTGCATTGCGGGCGCCCAGCGGGACGTCGGCATTGTAATCTAGATTTAGTGCACATTAATTGCTCTGGATGTAAAGTAAGTGTGTCACTGCACTGCCTGCGGGTCTGAATACATTCATTTTTTATTGCTGCTTGGGCATGCAGCAGGGTACGAAGGGGAAGCATACTGGCTAAATATATCCATGTCAGCCGTTAACTCCAGCTATTGGAACCGACTCAGCCATAGTTACATAAGGAACGAGGGAAAGAGTGAAGTTCCTCAGAGACAGAAATAGGGAGGGGATGGATGGATGGAGTGATGAGTAGATCATTTCCTAAGTTCTACTCTGAGGGCGTTTTCCCCGCGGCATCGTATCCGTGCCCCTACAGTGTCGGCCAGATGCCCTGCCAGCCAGACTCTGGGCCGGGGCTCTTCCCACGCCACACCGGACACAGGGAGCCACTTGAATCCATGCGTGAAGCCCCGCGCTCTGAACAGTCACTGGCACATTAGAGTCTACATTCATCAGAAGAGCAGATCTGGCACTTCTCTGCTCCCGCTCAGCCTGGGAGCCGAGCGGGAGCAGAGAAGAGCCTTGTCCCGTCTGTGGGACCCTCCGACACAATGGGAGCGTGCCCACGCTCCCCCTCTGGGTCACAGACCACAGCAAAGAGCTCCTTAATGACCGTGGCAGACTGCAGTCTGGCTGGATGGTCAGCAGGAATGTCTGTCCGTAAGAGCTTCATACATCTTCCACTTCCTCCTCTTCGCTCTCTCTCTCTCTCTCTCTCTCTCTCTCTCTCTCTCGCCCCTCAGGCTAGGTGACACACGCTGCGCTCGAGGCGTCGGAGACGCCTGTTTGTCTTGACGCCGACTCTGCGAGGCGAAAGGAGAGGAGGGGGGAGCCTCCTGCGCGCTGCACCCTCTTCACGCTACGCCACGCTCCCTGTGTAATCCTGTTAGGAAGAGCAGTGCTGCCCGCGTGCCTGTGTCACACTGTCAATGGAGGGTAATACCCAGAAAAACAGCCAGCCAGTCAGCCAGCCAGCGCCACTCTTTCCCATGCCCCCTAACCCACCCCCAACCCACCAATGGCTCAGACACAGACAGGTAGGATTAGCCAACAGGACCAGCCTGGTGGTGGTGGTGGTGGGGGTAGCATTGACTTATTCAGCTGAAGTAATGGGTGAAGTGGTGTTGACGTAGTACCGGCCAAATTCAACAAGAGAGACTGAAGGGAGCAATCAGTATTCACTGCAGGGAGAGGGGAGTGAAGAAGAGAGGCAGATGAACAGACACAGACGAAGTGAAGGGAGGAAGTCTTAAAGCTACAGTAATGTCTGAGACTACAAGCTACAGTGAGCCATCGACTAGGGTGACAGCCTAGTTCTTATCTGTTCCCGTACAATGAGGATCACTACAGCTTATTCAAGTGTTCTTCACTATTAGTCCCGCATCTTTAATCCTCTCAAGTCCAAGGTCAGATATACTGAAGACATCCACTCCAGCAGTGTCTGTGGTCCTGTTAGATCCTGTCATGCGCACCATAGCTTACATACAACATGTCTGCCTGTCTGTCTGTTTGAGTGCCCTATACTTTCCTGTCAGTCTGCTCGCCTGTCTGTCTGTCTGTCTGTCCATCCATCTATCTGTCTGCCTTACCTGCCTGCCTGTCTGTCTGCCCACCAGTCTGTCCATCCGTATGTCTGTCTGACTTCCTATCTGGGTTTCTTTGGTCTCCTCGATAAGCTGTAGTTCAAGCATGTCTGATTTAATTGTGACTGAAGTGTAATGGGCTTGATAAAGCTCCCCTTATCACTTGTTTCACCACAAACTACATTCTAAATTCTTTATTGGCTCTTAAATGTCTTGTAGCCTGCTTGGAAATATGTTTGCTAATGAAAATAGATTTTAGCATACCAAATCCAGGGGAGGAGGGACAGAATGAGGAAAAATGATGAAAGAGAGAGGGTGAAGGGAGGAGGGTAGACTCTTTTTGGAGGCTGTGTTTGTGCCTCAGTGAGTGCTCTTCTGCAAATAGAGCTGCTGCTCTACCTGAGGGGGGTACATGATGTGTTTGCTGTGTGAAGAGGAGGGGGCACTTCAGGGCAGCATGACTTATTCAGAATCTGTCTCACGCTGCAAAGCACAATGTGTGTGCGTCTGTGTGTGTCTGTGTGTGTCTCTGTGTGTGTGTATGTGCTTGCTTGGTGGAACATCAGCCTGCTAGTGTGGAGTCAGAGTGAATGGCTGGCCACAGTGCTGGGTTGAGGGTGTGTGGGTCTGGATGGCCACAGTGCTGGGGTGAGGGTGTGTGGGTCTGGATGGCCACAGTGCTGGGGTGAGGGTGTGTGGGTCTGGATGGCCACATTTCTGGGGTGAGGGTGTGTGGGTCTGGATGGCCACATTTCTGGGGTGAGGGTGTGTGGGTCTGGGTGGCCACATTTCTGGGGTGAGGGTGTGTGGGTCTGGATGGCCACATTTCTGGGGTGAGGGTGTGTGGGTCTGGGTGGCCACATTTCTGGGGTGAGGGTGTGTGGGTCTGGATGGCCACATTTCTGGGGTGAGGGTGTGTGGGTCTGGGTGGCCACATTTCTGGGGTGAGGGTGTGTGGGTCTGGGTGGCCACATTTCTGGGGTGAGGGTGTGTGGGTCTGGATGGCCACATTTCTGGGGTGAGGGTGTGTGGGTCTGGATGGCCACATTTCTGGGGTGAGGGTGTGTGGGTCTGGATGGCCACATTTCTGGGGTGAGGGTGTGTGGGTCTGGGTGGCCACAGTGCTGGGGTGAGGGTCTGGATGGCCACAGTGCTGGGGTGAGGGTCTGGATGGCCACAGTGCTGGGGTGAGGGTGTGTGGGTCTGGATGGCCACATTTCTGGGGTGAGGGTGGGGCTGAGGGATGCGTGAGGGTGAGGGACGCGTCTTTTTAAAGTTTTCACTCCTTCGATAGCTAGTGCTAGCTAGTAGGAGCTTTGAAGCTTCTCCTGGTTCCTTGAGCTGGTGACAGGACCCTTATTATGACAGCGTTGCTTCACATATTGATGCATGTGTGTGAGTGTATAGGTCAGGAGTGAAAAAGACAAAGGGAGAAAGAAGGAAAGAAACAGAGTACATGTATGTGTACAGTATGTGTACGTGTGTCACATGTGTCAGCACCATGGGTGCATGTGATTGTGTGTGCATCTGAGTGTTGGAGGCTTATTCTAAGTTCTTCTACAGCTTCTATACATGTCAAGGCCATCACCGCCTATATGGCAATTCCCAGGAAAGACTTCCAAGTACCCATCTAATTCCCAGCTTCATTTGATGTGGTTCCCCCTCCTGTTAGAAAAGGCTTACATCTCTTAAATATTAATGGTGGGTGTAGGGAGGAACCATGGCACTTAATAGAAATATTAATTATTCAAGACCCCCGTCCTCTGCTAACCACATGTACTAATATCTATGTATGTATACAAACCAGCTTGTGATTGGGGCTTTGGTGCATGCAGTCACAACACAATGTATGAATACATTCTGGGCACAGGGGAAAAACAACACATTTTTGAAGAAATTATCGTTATTTGGGATAGAAGGTTGGGGGGTAGGGCATGAAGGCTAATAGATGCAGAAGAGTACCCAGCAAAGTTCAATAAATGCCAGGAATGCTCTGATTGTATTCTTGCCTCGGGATCTCTCTCTTCCTTGGTATGTGTGCGTACTGTATGTGAGTGAGTGCGTGTGTGTGCGTATGTGTGCGCATGTGTGTTGCACTGGTGCCTATCTTCTACCCCAGTAGTAAATCAATGCTGTGGGTTTCCAGCGCCAGCTGTGTTGTGTAACAGGCCTGAGCTCTGACACCCCACAGCGGCTTCACGCTCCTCTCCTCCTCTTCCTCCACGCTCTCCTCCTCTTCCTCCATTTGGCATTCTCTTCTTCCCCTCCCTTCCCTTCTCCTCCGCCCACCTCACTTCACCTCTGCAAACCTCTCCAAACTTCCCCTTCTCGAGTTTCTCTCTGTAGCTTCTTTTAGCCGTTTTCATCCCCCTTTCTCTCTCTCCTTCTCTCTGGATGTGTGGAGAGAGGGATGGATGGCCAGACTGACTGTGGCCTCAGTAATCTCATACACTGCTCTCAGCCTTAATGAAAACACTGGACCGAGCGAGATACAGGGCTCAGGATTGCTTGTCAGATATAATGCAACACACACACACACACAGACACACACACACACAAACAAACACACACATACACACATACACACACAGACGCACACACAGACACACACACCATCCACTGGTTCTCATACCACTAAATGACAAGCCAAGAGAGTAATAGAGTTAAAGAACAACCTAACTCAATTTTCAAGGATGACTCAGAGAGTGTAAGGGGAGGGGAACAAGAGGGGAGGGGGGTAGAGAGAGGGAGAGAGAACAAAAGATAAGAAAGAGTAAAGAAAGAGGACAACCAAGATCCCCAGACTCATCACACCTCCCTTTGTCAGACTAATCAGTGTACAGTCGAGCAAATCAATTAGGCAGGCCGTTAACTTCACTTTTTAATTGGCTGGAGTTAGATTGTAATCAGTGGTGGGGGGCACAGGGCCAAATGAATCAATAGTGAGGTAGGGTTCTCTGTGGGTTTATTTAGAGAGCGCTGGTGCGTTACCCAAGCTAATTACATCCTATGTCCAGGCCTGTCTCCCCAGAGACCCAACACCAGCCAAGCCATACAGAGAGAACATACCAGGAAAACAAACAAACACTTCCAGGTCTTCACCTCTCCGGAGCCGGGCAGAGGTTTGGTGGCTGTCGATGAGCGTGGTCGCTGCCTATGAGCGTGGTCGCTGCCTATGAGCGTGGTCGCTGCCTATGAGTGTGGTCGCTGCTATTGCAGAAATCAATGAACACGTATTCCTCTGATGCAGAAATAGGCATGTCGATAAACTGGCCATAATGAGATCACAACTGCCGAGGAACACCCGGTTGGTCAGTCTGCTACTGGGGGAGGCAGAGCAGTCATACTGTAAACTGTAGGACATGTTGCACAGCTTTATACGTTAGGGATACAACCACTCAATGAGTACAAACACCCTCAGGCATGTGGTGTAGTGAGACAGAGAAGGGAGGGTGCTGTGAAAGGGACGCCTATACAAGATGTGTGTGTGAGTGTGTGTTACTGTATGTGAATGAGTGTGTGTGTCAGGTCCATCACCCTTGCAGAGGCGCTGAAGGTGAGCAGAGCTCTCATTGCAAACACACACAGGCACTTGCATTGACACATTTGTAAACAAATACCATATGCTCTTCCCTTACATACTGTAGACTCAAATCAGGAGAGAGAGAGAGAGAGAGAGAGAGAGAGAGAGAGAGAGAGAGAGAGAGAGAGAGAGAGAACGAGAGAACGAGAGAAAGAGAATCTGCATGGCCTGTGTAAGTGGGGTCAGGGCCCAGCGGAGTCTCCTCCTTCTCCATCCTCATTCTTATTCACCCTGCAGGCTCTAGAGGAGCCAGAGCAGATTTTCATGCTAATACCAGCTCTCCCCTCACTCTCAAACACCTAGCTTCTCATGCTAACACCAACATGGAACTAGCATCTAGATTTCCCATGCTAAAACTATACTGTATCTCCTCATGTGCAACAAGCACCTCGCTTCTCGGTGGGTGTGAAAGAGAGAGGTATGGATGGAAGGAGGGAGGGAGAGGGAGAGAGAGAGAGAGATAGAGAGAGAGAGAGAGAGTAAGAGAGAGAGAGGGATTGTAGAGAGCTGGTGTCCATACTGACCTCAGAGATGCGTGGGTTGGTACACTTGACGTTCTTGCTGGACAGGTCGAGCCAGCGGGTGGTGTAGGGGTTGAGGGGGGGGCAGTGGTGGCGCAGGGTGCAGCGCCCCTCCCCGGAGCACCACCCACACTGGAACTTCCTCTCCGCCTTCAGGCACACCCCACAGCTGTCCCGCTGCGCCGCACACTTGTACAGGTGCACTGAGGGATAGACATCAGGTGAGTTAGACTCACATAACTACCCATCTCCACACGCTTGGAAGAGCAAATGTTCTTTGTTTTTGTTGTTGTCCGGGAGCAGAACACGTCTGGTTTGTGCTCCTACAGGTGTTGTCTTGATAAAGTCAGACAGATGCAGCTGTGTTCTTCATACTCGATTTGTTTCAGTGAAAGGAAAGGTGAGCTGCTGTGTGTGTTGATCACCTGAGATCAGACATTATTAGACAGAAAAGAAGAGCGCGAGAGAGAGAAACAGCGAGTGAGAGACGGAGTGAGGGAAAGTAAGAGGGAGAGAGAGAAAGAGGGGGAGAGGGAGAGAGACAGAGGGAGGAGGGAGAGAGAGAGCAAGCACAGCCCCATCTGCTGAGTGCTAGCCACCCAGAGTGGAGGGTGTTGACAGGGCCTGGTCTTACCTTGGATGTTCTCAGGGTTATCAATAATGAAGTTGCCGTTCCACACCACTGAGAAATCCACCGGCAGCTCGCTGATCTTCATCCCCTCATACAGATACTGCAGGCCAGGTAGGGTGAGGAGTTAAAAACACAGGAATGGGCAGAGAGAGAGAGAGAGAGAGAGAGAGAGAGAGAGAGAGAGAGAGAGAGAGAGAGAGAGAGAGAGAGAGAGAGAGACAGAGCATGAATGACAGAACGAGAGGGAGGTTAGAATTTCACCATAAGGCCTAGGAGTCTAAACCCTCCTGGGGGCTGGTGCAGCATGTAAATGTTCCAGAATGTTGCAACAACCTTGCATCAGCTCATGGGAGATGGCTGATCCAGGCAGCAGTCAGTTAACTAGAGAGCTGATTTGACTTTCCTCTCCTTGTCCCAGGGTTGTCCTAAGCCTTATCCCCAGGCCACAGCTTCCTCCTGACCATGTGTGCACGTGTGTGTAGGGTGTGTGTGTGTGTGCGTGTGTGTGTGTGTATAGCCTCTGGGTTCGGGAATGAAGTCTGGCAGGCTGGAGGACAGCACACCACTGTAGCAGTCCTCTCCTGTGTAATTACTCTGGCTGGTGGAAATAGGCTCCCCAGTTTCCCCGCTGACACACTCTCATACACACACACACACCTAAACACACGCACACTAACACACACGCTTACACACACGGGCTGTAGATCCGCCCCGAGTTGACACGCCTCTCTCCAAACGACCCAGACTCACCGAGCTGTTCTGACACTGGACGCTGGAGGAGTTGAAGCGCAGGGCGGTGACACGGTGGCTGACCCCCTGGATGTGGAGCACGCACTCGTAGCCGCGCTGGCCAGACTGGGGCTGGGGCAGGTTCCTGGCCTTCATGGTGATGGGCTTCACCTCCCCTGCTGGGATCAGGATCTCCTCGGAGCGCACCAGCTGGGGGCAGTCCTACAGGGGCCACCGAGGGCGGGCGAGATGGCACAGAGATAAACAACCACAACAGCAGCAACAACAGTATTATCAAAATAGGAGGACATACCAATATCATCCCAGAGATAGCTGGGGAAAATGCCGCAGTGCATGTCGTGTGTGTGAGTGTGTGTGTTAGTGTTGCTCCAGCTCCCAGGCCTGATTCCTAGCCTTCCTCATATAATAGGATCACCTCCTGGGGTGAACTGGCTGCCGGCGCTACTCTGTCACTGATGACAGTTGACGGCAATGGGGAGGGGTTACAGGATGACATTGCTTTGAGAGGGGCGGTAATAGAGCATTGGAGTTTGTGTGTGTCTCTGTGTGTGTGTGTGTGTGAGAGACTGAGTGATCGTGTGTGTGCCTGTGTGTGTGTGCTACTGTGAGTCCCTCAGGAGAGCGTGTTAGGGAGTGTGTGGGCAGGCTCTGTCCTCTGCAGTAGTGTCTCAGGTGCCTGGCTGGATCAATGTGTTACTTGACACCCTGATAGGCGGCAAACACACTACTTACTGCCTCAAACACCACCTAACAGGATGGGAACAGTCAATATCAGCAACACACACACAATATGCACCCTGCATATAGATCCGACTAGATCTGACAATTTTCGTTGTTAACAGGAGCAGCTTCAGTGCTAAACTGAGAGAGATTTGGGATGTGTCAGTGTCTTAATTGCTGCCGCAAACTACAATAGGTATGAATGGAGGCTGTCAATACAGAGGATCTTAGATCTCTTTTCCTGGAGAACAGCCCTGGGGCTAGGAGCAACAAACTGACTGGGAGGCAGAGAGAAAAAAAGGTGTGTGTGTGTGAGCGAGAGAGAGTGAGTGTGTACTGGGTGTGTGTGTGCGTGTGTGTGACCTACCTCGGAGGCGTTGACGCGTCCCTCCTGGAAGGAGCAGCTGGAGGGATCGTGGGTACACAGGTTGCGGTACTTGCACCAGTGGCAGCGGAAGGCACTGTTCACACAGGAGAGACACCTGGACAGGCAGACAGATGGACAGGACACACACTCAGGAAGAGGCTGCGGTCCAGTAACGGGGGGGGGGGGGGGGGGGAGTGGGGGGCTAGTGCCAAGGAGGAAACTAGTTTACGTCCCAAGTGGGCACCTGCTGTTGTGCCCTTGTGCTTGGCACAGCACCTCAGCACTGTAATGTGAGCGTGCCAAGATAGACTTGACACACGATAAGACACACACGCATTCACACACACACAATTTCTAGCGTGCATGTTCTGCATGTCTGAGCTGAGGCCGTACAGACTGAGAGTAGAACGAGAGAAAAGGAGAGAGAGAAAGAGAGAGATACACTCAGAGAAAGAGAGAAACAGCAAGAGGGTGAGAGAGAGAATGAGATTGAGTGAGAGAGAGAGAGAGAAAGAAAGAGATTGAGAAAGAGAGAACAAGATTACGTGAGACCGAGAGAGAGAGAGAGAGAGAGAGAGAGAGAGAGAGGTGAGAGTAGGTAACATGAGTAATGAGGACCAATAAGACATTGGCGCAGCATGATCCTGCAATTACCATTAGCCCAGTATTGTTGGAGAGCTGCTGTAATTACCGTCTGGTATGGTGGGGGTGTGAGGAAGGGAGATGGGGGGGGGGGGGGGAGATAAGCACCTCCTGTGCATGTGCCTCCAAATAACCACCCTCTGTGCTTTGTGAGCAGGGAATATGTCCTCTCAGTAAAACACAGCCCAGAGACAGCAGCTCCATCACACACACACTCACACTCATTCATACTGATGGACTTCCTGCATGTTGAGGACACATCAGAGTGGGACAGATATAACATCCAGGGATTTACTCTCTCTCTCTCTCTCTCTCTCTCTCTCTCTCTCTCTCTCTCTCTCTCTCCTACTTACTCTCTCTCTCTCTCTCTCTCTCTCTCTCCTACTTACTCTCTCTCTCTCTCTCTCTCTCTCTCCTACTCTCTCTCTCTCTCTCTCTCTCTCTCTCTCTCTGTCTAACTCTCTCTTTCGCGGCAAGAGGCTGAATTATGCACAGTTGTTTATGCTGAAATATTCATCAGTGCAAAAGCACAGGAGAGATCCCTGGCAAGCACATGGTAATTCAGAAGAATGAAGCTGATTCACCCATCGGCACACTGGTGTTTGTGTGTACAGTATGTGTTTGTGAGTGTGTGTATGAAAATGTGCGTGTTTGAGTTTGTGTGGGTGTTTGTGTAGGGAGTGTTTACATATGTGTTTTATTTGTGCATTTCAACAACATGTGTGTGTGTATTCTCTACATGTCTGCTCAGCTTCATGAGTTGCAGAGATGACAGCAGCCTGATGAGTTGACTCCTTAATCCTCTAATACACAACCAGTCAACACACACACAACCAGTCACCACACGCATAACCAGTCACCATACACACAAACAGTCATCATACACACTGAGGATGAGAGAAGGAGGATGAGAAAGAAATAACCGAGGGCAGAAAATGAGGTGAAAAGGGAGACTTCTAAAAGCTAGGTTTACCCAATCTCCTACCATGATTCATATCATCCCTCATTTGACCTAAAGTACCCCAAACCTGGCAACCCTGTATGTTCTCTCAGCCTATGACTGGCCCACATCTGAGAAGGCTCGGCGCCAGAGTCTGAGACAGCTCCTCTGCTGCATCGCCTGATCACACACCCCAATGCTAATGTCTGCGCTCCGAGGGATTCAATTCAAGATCACTCAATCAGCACCGACAGGCGTGAAAACAGGCCTGAAATCCCACTCCACTGTGCTCGGTGGGAGCGAGCGTCAGAGAGAGAGCGCGCGTGCGTTACTGTGCGAGTGGAGCAGCGCAGCGGAATTCATTACAACGCTAGGCAGACATTTCCGTTGTGCAGCTCTGGGAGTAGCGAGCGATCAGATTGCATTAGTCTTTGTGGGGCTATTTTGGGCTGAGGAGGAGAGACTGGGCAAGGTTAAGGACAAATTGTAACCAATTCCCATAGCATTGATTCAGTGTTGTAGCCTGGCAGAAGGGAGGAGAGGGGAGGTCAAAGATGAGGGATGAGGAGAGGAGGGATGAGAAAGGAGAAATGGAGAAGAGAGGAGAGGAGGGATACTCACAGCTGGTGGACGCTGCAGTTGTAGAATTTGACCTCTGTGCTGATCAACATCTGACCCGTCTCCTTGGAGTTCAGCCTCAGCTCTACCCCCGACCAGTCTGAGAGAGAGGGGAGGGGGAGAGAAGGACAGTGGGAGGGGAAGGAGGGAGAAAGGGAGAGAAAGAGAGGTAGAGAGGAGTGGGAGAGAGCGAGAGAGAAAGAGGGAGAGAGACGGATGTGAGATTTTCCACACATTCAACATTCCGAAGCGTGTGCTAAGCCCTCCGGAAATACTCTTAGCTTGTCTTTGTCTCTATCCCTCTGTCCCTCCGTCGACCCTGCTCCCGTCCCCCTGTTCACCCTCTCTCTCCACCGGTGTTCTGGAAGCGGCCCAGAGAGCAGGCCCTGCCAGTGTGTCCATCCTCCGAAGGTGCCAGTCGCTGTCCTGGGGACAGGTGGGTGGGCTGGTGACCAGGATCCTACAGAGTTGACTCATCCGGCACCATCCCAACACAACCCCGAGTCCCTCTCACATGGGCCTACAGTAGCTCCTCTCTGCTATGGCCTCCATTATTCTAGAAAACCACTACGGTGTTTCTGCAGCCCTTCGCCATGACAGCAACCACTGACATTACCCATGTGAGTCTATGCATTATAGACCAAACTGGGT
Organism: Osmerus mordax; assembly: GCF_038355195.1. NCBI lineage: Eukaryota > Metazoa > Chordata > Actinopteri > Osmeriformes > Osmeridae > Osmerus > Osmerus mordax. The sequence goes on from NC_090056.1 coordinate 8,995,685, forward strand.
TATTGAATGTATTTTCTTGAGGTGTTCACTGACTGTGGGATCACATAATTATGCCTGCAAGGACCATCATCATCTCTCAGCCCTGTGTGTGCGTGTGTGTGTGTGTGTGTGTGTGTAGTGCAGGCTTGTGCTCAGATGGCTGGCGGTGCGTGGGAGAGTAGAGTGACCCTGAGCGTCGTGTTCTGCAGGCAGCACCTGTTGGGCGTCAGGCAGCCTTCTCCAGCAGAGTGAACACCACATGGTGAAGAGCAGCCCAGACCAGACTCACACACTCTCCCCCAGCTCCTCTCTCTCTCTCTCTCTCTCTCTCTCTCTCTCTCTCTCTCTCTCTCTCTCTCACTGCAGATTCACCCTCCGCCATTTTCCTCTGTTTCCAGACAGATAAAATGGACCCAGACGATTGCCAGGATGTGTATGTGTAAGGCTTCTGTGCTTGGGGGAGGAAGCAGGGTGGGTTTAGGGGGATTAGCTGACATTTACCTGGGGGGAAATACATATATCAGCCCCCAGGACAAGCCCTGTACCAGGAGACTGCTGTGTAAACATGGCTGTCATTTACCATCAGAAGATGGAGTGAAAAACAGACACACACACACACACACACACTGAAACCCTCTATAAACTTAAATCTGGGAGTGTGGGAAGGGCGGATCTGTACCAGTCTTTGTCTGACAAACAACAATATTCCAGTTTTGTTCAAAACAAGCCAGCCCTCCAGACAGCCGGGCCAGGCAGCTGTCCATCAGCCCCATGCAGCCAGCCAGTAATGTGGTCAATAGTGGGCCAGCCACAGGCCACGGGGGCCTGGGCGCCTCCTCCATCAGGCCTAATAGAGCCAGGCCTGCCGTGGAGCACATGCCCTGTCCTGGGGCCCGGCCTGGGGCAGTGGGAGCTTGTTACAGACCTGGCCCACACCAACCAGGGTGGATCAATGTTTCCTTGAGTGAATGTGAGTGACTGAGTGTGTGTATGCGTGTGAGAGAGTGACTGAGAGGATGCGTGTGTGTGAGAGCGTGTGTGTGTGTGTAGATGGACATTGAGAGCAGCTCATTATCTCGGCTTAACGGGAGGGTATAAATAGCGAGAGAACGCGTGTGAGCGTGTGTTTGTGTTTGCATGGTGATGTGTGTGCTTGCTGTGTGTGTGTGTGTGTGTGTCAGCGTGCAGTTGTGTGTGTGTGTTTACCTTGGTCCGTGGGGATGAGGGGGACGTCCTTCGCAGCAGGAGACACACAGAGGATCTGGTTTCCGCTGACCTGGCCCTCCACCTCCGTCAGGTTGCCAAAGGAGCAGGTGATCCCAGCGGAAAGGGTCCGGCACGTCACTCACCTTCACCAGCAGCTGGACACACAGAGGAGGACACACACAGGCACACATCGCAGCTCACACACACTGGATACATTCACAGTGTGCTCACAACATTTTCTTAGCATATATGTACCTTTTAAGCTAGCTACTCAACATGTTACAGGGTTTGTCGTGGTCTCCTACAACATGCTCCAGCTGCTCATGGAAACATGAGAACGACTTCAACATGCAGAGGATGCTGGGATCTGACTTTTTAGAGGGAAATTGGAAAAATGGCCTCTTGACAAATTCTATTTGTTGTTTCCTCTGTCTCTTCAGTTTATTGGAACACAGACATGAAATACAAACACACACAGACACACACACACACCCCAGACACACCCACGCAGGCGTTTGAAGTCATTCTCTGGAGAGTGGTGACACAGAGGGTAGAAAGGAGCAGAGCGCTCAGCAGCTCAGCCTATAAATAAATGTATTCTGCACACCAGGGTGTGTGATCTGCCTCTCAAGCCAAGTGAGGGAGTCTGGGTAATATCAACATGGCATTTCACAGCCTGGTTCTATTAGCTGTTCACAGCCTGGTTCTATTAGCTGTTATTTTGGGCTGGGTCCTTTGAAGTCTCCCTTTGTTTCATCTGCCTAGCACTAAACACCGGAGTGCTGTAGGGACAGGGAGAGAACAGCGCTGAAGGTACCGGGAGAGACAATCGTTGCGGCTAAACTGTACGTCTTCCCAGAGCTGTTGTCTTACTGATGCTAGTCAGGTTGCAATCCATGTATTTCCCTCCCCAAGCTAAGACAGACCCCCAAAATAGATGTTTCCTGTTCAATCTCTGGGTATCAACTCCCCCATAAGTTAATTAGCCCTCATATTTCTTGCAAAGAACATACACACACACACTCACTTAATGACACAGACTTTATGAGTGTAACACATACAAGGGCACACACACACACACACACACACACACACACAGATGTGCAAGGACAGAGAGTAATGTTTGTTTTTCTGGTTTTCTTCAAGCTCTTTTCTCCCCTCTGAGAGACAGAGAGTGATGCGGAGGGTGTTTCTGTAATGGCTGCCTTAATTGGTGCCATTTTTTAATAAAGGTAATTTTATTGTTTTTGTGCTTTTCATGGTCTCCTGGCGCCTCCGCAAGTAAGCACGGTTGTCATGGCGATGGCTCCCATTATGTGTTTACGTGTGGGGATGAGGTGACCCTGTTGCTGTCACGATGTCTGCAGAGACGAGCTGCACTGCCATGAGCTAGCACATGGCGTACCTCTTACCTAGGTACACTGTCAAAGGTGGTGTGTGTGTGTGTGTGTGTTATGTAGAAAGATATAGATCTGTCACTTCAACTCTGCCTGAGCTGACAGAGGCCAATCTTCAACATCTGCACCATCATGGACGGCCACACACACACACACACACTCACAGCTACACACACACACACTTCTTGGCACACATTTCAAGGCTAAGCACAGAGCAAGCATATGCACACAAACACACCCACACAGAGCACTTATTGCACCCCCAGATGGTTCTGTGTGTGTGCACCTCCAGAGTAGATGCACTGTAGAGTTGGAAATAGTTTAGAAGTGTGCTCTGCCTTTAAGTGGATTGCAGATAATGGATATCAGTGGGGTGTATTTGTGGAAATGGCAGAATGATGTCGGTATGTGTGTGTGTGTTTGCGACACTCACAGGTACGCTGGGTTCTGAAACAGCAATGCTGTCAGGGTACACGGTGGCCTTCACACACTGGGGGAGAGCAGCGGCAAAGCGGTACGGCTCATCCGCCCGCTCGCAACGGTCTCTCTGGGAACACCTGCACACACACACACACACAAGGAAAAAGGAAGAAGAGGGGAGAGAAATGGGGTTAATCAATGATGAAACAGCAGCCATCAGAACCGTGACTCATCCGGGTCCCACGGTGCTGACCACAGCTGTCCAGATGGTCAGCAGCACCAGCATGGAGCACACAGCTCCACCTCCTCCAGCACAACAAGAGAAGCACAGCATGGTGATTGTCCCTGCTGCAGCCTCTGCTTGCTCATTTACAGGCCTGGTCTCTCACACTGCCCTGTCACCAGCACAGTGATGTAGACACACTTGGATCTGTGTGTGTTTTTAAATATATATATATACTGTATATATGCACAGAGACATCATGCTAACAAATCACAGCATGTCTCCTAATAAGGGATCTTAATGGTCAGACTCTGGATGTCGCGCCTGGTGCCCTCCTCCTCCTCCTTCCGATATTTTCTTACTCCTCATTAAAAGCTGCCTCCCTCCTCCCTCACCCTCCATTAGGACTCCTCCTCCTCTGTCTCCTCCACCTTATTAGAGTCCTGTCTTCTCCTCCTCTGTCTAGTACCTAATGCATGGGATGTATGTCTCTGTGGTGTGTGTGTGTGTGTGTGTGTAGTCCATTGTATTGGGGTTGGCTGTCTAGTCACAGTGCCTCTAATTGGAATCCTGCAGGTCAGGAGCTGTCCGTGGTGCTGAGACAGGCCACCACTATCAGCCAACTGTGAGGGTGTGGTGTGTGTATGTGTGTGTGTGTGTCAGGTGCAGAACATGTCAGAAGCCCTACCCAGCTCCGTAACCACACACTTTCTCATATCCACTCTCAAACTTCGACCACCTCCTCCAAACCCTCCCTCATCCTCCACACCAAGACTGCTGTGCAATTATGCTGCAGGGGCTATCTGACTCTCTATGTCACACACACACACACACAAACACAGTCCAGTCCCCGGGCATAGAGTGTGGCACAGAGAGTGGGGGGGGGGGGGGGGGGGGAAGTAGTGGCCCCCCCATCCCCTAGCTCCCCCCACTAGGCTAGCAGGATTACTGTAGCTCCAGTGAGGACCAGGCTGCACCATGCAGCTCCTCTAACAGACTGGCAGACGCCTACATACAGCCTCTGACATTCTTTTTCTTTCTCCTTCTGTTTCTTTCACTCCTTTTCTCTGCTTGGCACATCTACTCTGCATCCGCCTCTCACTCTGTCTCCCTCTCTCTCTCTCGCTCGCTCACGTCGCTCGCTCGCTCCTACCCGACGCTCACAGACAAAATCATCCGAGTCGTTCTCTGACGAGGCGCTAGCCTTTCGGCAATTTTGGCGCATCTCTTTTACATCCATAATAGTGGAAGAAAATGATACTTAATGTGCTCTCAGATGTGCAGGGCTGTGGGGGGAGGGGGGGGGAGGGGTGGTGGGGCGTTACCGAACTGAGCGGTCATTAAACTGACAACCCCCCCCACACCTAGCCCACCCCCCCACCCCCTCCATCCCCATTGATTTTGGGGTTTTTGTCAGAGGGGATAAATGGAAAGGTAGGCTGGCGGGGAGGGGGGGTGTTCCTGTTGCCATGGTTTCGGGAGACAGCCATTATCAGTGTGTAGGTAGAGTATCTGACCTCCTGGCTCCCTCATTAGCTGAAGTGCATGCCTCTGAATGTTGACTACCTTCCTGCACCCCCCCCCCCCCCCCCCCCCCCCCGGCTCCATGGCTGTCACTCAGAGTCTCTCCAAGGCTTTGTGTCAGACCACTCAAATTCCTGGAGGGGCTTGGAAAGAATTCTGGGAGGTGGGGTGGAAGTGGGGTGGAGGTGGGGTTGAAGCATCGAAAAACATGCAGACACACACGCGCACACACCCTTCCAGCCCCACACATAGTAATGAGGTATTGGAAGTGGCTCCCTCAAGGCAGATAGGCAGCCGGTACATAGGTGCCTCTAGACGCTGTCCAAGGTGCTGAAGAAGAGCTGAGCCCAGTCCCTCCTCCCTCCTCAGCTACCCAGAGACACAAACACAGCAGCGACAGGCACTCCACTTTACAACCGCATACAGAGTGGGGTGATGGAAATGAGGAGAGGCTCATTAGACCCAGGCCGTGTTCTCCTCCAGTGTGCGGTGTGTTGATGCGTGTGGTGTGTGTGGTGAAGTGTGTAGTGTGTGTTGTGATGTGTGTGGTGTTTGTGGTGATGTGTTGTGTGTTTGGTGATGTGCGTGGTGTTTGTGGTGATGTGTGTAGTGTGTGTTGTGATGTGTGTGGTGTTTGTGGTGAAGTGTTGTGTGTTTGGTGATGTGTGTGGTGTTTGTGGTGATGTGTGTAGTGTGTGTGGTGATGTGTGTAGTGTGTGTGGTGATGTGTGTAGTGTGTGTGGTGATGTGTGTAGTGTGTGTGGTGATGTGTGTGGTGTTTGTGGTGATGTGTGTGGTGAGTGCGTGTGCGTGTGGTGGTGTGTGTGGTATTGTGGTGATGTGCGTGGTGAGTGCGTGTGTGTGTGGTGGTGTGAGCAGACGTTAGGATGCAGCAGAGCACAGGCAGCTCTCTGTGAGAGGACCAGAGGTAACAGGAGCAGCAAGCTAACCTCCGGGTCCCCCACTCAACCACCTCCCTCTCAGATCCACGCTCTAGACAGGCAATTACACTGTCCTCTCTCCACTGAGGCAGGCTCTGAGGCACACACACACACACGCACGCATACACACACACACACACACACAGACACAGACACACTAGTCTTGACAGGAGAGACAGGCGACAGCGGAAGATTTCCTCCCTGTAGCCCTCATCCCAGGGGTGGGGTGGAGGTGTGAGGGGAAGATGGTTGATTGCAGTTTCAGCCCTGAACAGCTAACAGGCACAAATTCAGCAGGATGGAGGAGAGGAGAGAAGAGGAGAGGAGAGAAGAGGACTGGAAAGGAGAGGAGAGAAGAGAAGAGAAGAGGAGAGGAGAGGAGAGGAGAGGAGAGGAGAGGAGAGAAGAGAAGAGGAGAGGAGAGGAGAGGAGAGAAAAGGAGAGGAAAGGAAAGGAAAGGAAAGGAGAGGAGAGAAGAGGAGAGAAGAGGAGCCATGCCTCCATCCTCACTCTCAAACCAAACAAAGAATCAACTCCTTCAATATGGAAGACTGAATGCAAAGAAAAAAAGAAGGAAAGCGACAGAGAAACAGAGAGAGAAAGAGAGTAGAGAATGAAGACCTGCGTGTTGCATATTTGACGGCGCTTGATAGTGTTGAACAGCAGAATGTGGACTTCGTATTGGTGTGTAGGGGAGGGCTACGTGGCTGTATGGACACCTGTTAGGGCCCTACGGGCGCTGATGCAACACATGTTCATGTTAATATGCATGGAGACATTAACCTATATCCTGGAGCAGAACAGCTCTGTACCATACTGCACAGTGGTGTTCTGTACTCTATACTGTTCTACGCTGTTGTCTTGTGTTATACTGTGTTGTGGTGTGGTGTACTGTAGTATCCTGTGCTGTGATATAAACCGCAATGCTATGGTGTAGTGTAGTATCTTGTACTCTGGCACATATAAATATGTATGCTGCCACACGAGGGGAGTATAGTACATGGCAACATGTGTTATAGTGGAGTATATGATGTCGACCTGGGGTGTTTGTGGAACATTCTAGTGATGTGTGGTGTGTGTTGTGCTTAGGTGTTGTGCTCATTAAAGCTGAGTGTTCTACAGCGTGTTGGGCTGTGGTTCCTCACTGCAGTCCTGCTAGTGAGGCGTTTGCTCTAATAGAGAGTTCCAGCTGCTTGGCTGCATACTGCTGATGTGTGAGCACATCCAGGGCGACAGCAGGAGGGAGGGAGGCTCTGCCTGCCTGCCTGCCTGGCTGGCTGGCTGGCTGCCTGGCGTCGGAGAGCAGAGGCTCAAGTTGCTGTGAGGGTTGCTGCTGACGTGAGCGGGAGCACTGAAATCCCGGGGTCAACCTCGGGGTCAACCACCGTGTCTCGGAGTCCTGCTCCGCTGGCTGGGGGCCTCTGTAGTGTCACCACAGGACAAGCCTCAAAAGGTGCACATATACATATCATACACGCGTATCATACACACATCACACACACACACACACACACACATCACACACACGCACACAAACTCAAGTACAGAGGAAAAACTAAAAAGCCCTCACATGCATAGACACTCATATTCCTGCACACACACACAAGCACACAGCCAGGGAGACTGGCTGAGCTTGGCTTCAATGGTAAAATGGCCGATACTAATGTTCTACACTGGGGGCTCGCTCATTCGCTTTTGCTCTTTTTCAAAAGATGTGGACGTAAAAAGAAAAAGAAATAGAGAAAGGGAGGGGGGAGGAAGAGAGAGAGGGTTCACCTGAGGCCCATGGCTTTTCACTAGCACACACTTTCCTTGTGTGGGCTGAGACATAAAGAGAGAGGTGGAGAGGAAGGGAGAGAAGCATGGAAAGAGAGAGGGGGGTGAGGCTGGGGGAGTGATGGTGGGCTCTCTAACAGGATCCACTAATAGGGAACCAAATGGCTTTCTTATTAATTGGCTTATGAGTAATACAATAATTGCATCCCCCTGCACTCCCCCTCTCTCTGTCTTCTCCTCCCTCCCCTGTCTGTGGTTTTAAATTAGATGTCAGAGTCAGACTCCGCTGGAGGTGAAACCGAGACTATCCACCCCTTCCATATCGAACTCACACCACACACACACACACACATGCACACACACACACACACACGCACACACACACACACACATTTAGTATACAAGTTTGTATTAATAACTGTAGCAGAAGATGGCACAGATACACAGGGCATTGATACACATGCATGTTCCTGATCAATATCTCATTAGAGCTGAGCTGACTGACTGGCTGGCTGGCTGACAGACTGGCTGTGTATATGGCTCAGGACTAGACCATTAGACACACACAGTGACATGCTAAATGAGAAAACAAGCTATAATCATCCTTAGTCTAATCATTGTTGCTCTTGGCAAATTAGTGGACATTTTATGGTTGGGGTCATCATCTCATTCAGACTACAGTGCTACCTATAGCACCAGCTAAGACTCTGGAGTGGGAAGGTCTGAATTTAAAGTAAGTAAGTAAGTAAGACTTTATTTATATAGCACTTTTCATACAAGAATTGCAGCTCAAAGTGCTTTACATAAAATCAACAAAAAGTTGATCTAAAACGTTTAACAAACCAAACTAGCCGCACTCTATCTGCGGTCTCTCGAATCCATCTTAGATCCGAGCTGCCACTTGCAGTTTCTAATACACAAACATGACAAGGGGGTAGACAGGACGAGCATAACATGAGGAGAGAGGAGGAAACCTCAGCACATAAGCACAACAACATTTACTAAAACACGTGGGGAAACAAGCAGGCGAAGGCGTTGGATGGGGGTGGGGGGGTGGTGATATCTGTAGTAGGTGAAAGTTAATGTGTACTTTGGCAGGAGAGCCTACCTAGGCAGCCATTTTCGGCGCCAACTAGAGAGTAGGTCTGGGTTGGCGCCCTCGACCTAGGCCACAATCAGTCCGATTCTCCCTATGCAGATTGTGTTGGCCAGGAGACATCCTTGGTCATGACCCGGGCAGAGACCAAACCACAGATGTCGGTGGGGTGGGGGGGTGGGGGGGGGGGGGGGGGGTTTCGGAGAGTGATGATAAGAGAGTATCTTGAGACAAGACAAGACACAAGACACAGCCAAGCAGGGAAGGTCAGGGAGGGGAGGAGAGAAAAATGCGACCGCCTTCAGAAACCTTAACTTGTCTTTGTTGGTACATTGTATTTAATTTGTTTACTACCTGACTAGGTCCATGCATGTCTGGATCACCCAGCCTGGCCAGGCCCTGCAGCAGATGGAGCTCATTCACAACCCCCTCTGGTCTAGGTGATGTGGGGAGGCAGCTTTGTTGGCTTTGAGAGGCCAGACAAATCATTTGACAGCATTTAAGCTAATCACATTGATTTGTGCGAGTGGAAGTCTGTCCCATTCCTTCTAGCTGCCAGAGCTCAGCGAAGCCACACAAAGTGTGGAGGGGGAGAGAGGAGGAGGGGGAGAGAGGAGGAGGGGGAGAGAGGAGGAGGGGGAGAGGGAAAACAAAGAGGAGGGGAGGACTGCTCTTTGTCCCGCACCCCTGTGGCACCTCGGCTGGGATAGAGAGAGGGAATTGGTGCCAACTGCTGTGGAGCTGCAGGTCTGTGGTGAGATGGTGCTGCAAGTTCATCCACTACAACCACACACACACGCACACACGCACACACGCACACTCGGGGGACTAGCAGCATCCACACTAGCCTACAGTTTACTAGCAGCAACACACTCATCCCACCAACTGCAGACGACAGATCTGCCTCTTCTCTACAGAAAGCCCTAATGATGGTTGCACACCCTCTCACATGCAGTCATAAAGCCCTTAATGTTCTCAGCCAGTATGACCCCTGACCTCTGATCCCTGGGATAAGGCCTATCAGATCAGGTCTCTGGATCAAATTGTGTCGATCCCCAGCTTGGGGCTAATCCTGATCCAGATCTGAGCTGCAGCCTTCACCCAGGAACAAGCTGGTCTTAGAACACACTGAGGTGTGATTAGACAGTTAATCTGGCTGGCATGGAGAGAGAGAGATACTGATGGAGGGATAGTGTGCTAGAGGAATGGAGGACTCCAGCTTGCAGGGCTTAGTTAGGTGGTGGTCAGCAGCCAACCTCAGTGCTGCATTCATGGCTGCAGCTCAAGAGTGCTACAGATGATGAGCTTCCTTTGAACCGCAATCAAAACGATGCTCGCTTTTGTGGGTCTGAGTATGCGCCATCAAACGCTCTCTCTCTCTCTCTCTCTCTCTCTCTCTCTCTCGCTATCTCTCCCTCTGTGTCCCTCTGTCTCCCTCTCTCTCTATCCCTCTCTCTCCATCTCTCTCTCTTCCTCTCTGCCGTTCCCTCCTCCTTGGTGCTTTCAGGAAACGCCTAGCAGCTGCTGATAATTAAGGGACTTCAGAGGCTCAACCACAGAGATGGGAGGCAGAAGGAAAATAAGTTCTCACCTCTGACCAGAATGGTCCAGCCCTAGCCCAGCCCTAGCCCAGCCCCAGTTTAGCCCCCCCCGTCTAATCTAAATTAGCCCAGCCTAGCCTGGTCAAGTATAGTCCAGGCCACCTAAATTTAGCTTCATGTAATCTACCTCAACCCAGCCCAGTCTAGCCCAGCCCAGCCCAGCCCAGCCCAGTCTAGCCCAGCCCAGCCCAGCCCAGCCCAGCCCAGTCTAGCCCAGTCTAGCCCATCCCAGCCCAGCCCAGCCCAGCCCAGTCTAGCCCAGCCCAGCCCAGCCCAGCCCAGCCCAGCCCATCCCCGTCCAGTCTAGCCCAGCCCAGTCTAGCCCAGCCCAGCCCAGTCTAGTCTAGTCTAGTCTAGCCCAGCCCAGCCCAGCCCAGCCCAGTCTAGCCCAGCCCAGTCTAGTCCAGTCCAGTCTAGCCCAGCCCAGCCCAGCCCAGCCCAGTCGTCTAGCCCAGTCTAGCCCAGCCCAGTTCCCCAGTCTAGCCCATTCTTTTCTCTCCTCACAAGGAGCTCAGACAGCGGTGTGCTAATGTCCTGCCATGTTCCTCATTAGAAGCCGTAGCATGCAGAACTTCAATCACCACACACACACACACACACAAACAGAGGGAAGAGGAGAGGACACAGTGTTTGGAGGAGACGAAAGGAGAGAGAGATTGTAGATGGCAGCAGTGGGAGGAAGAGAGAAGGAGAAGGTGATCAAAGACAGGAGTGTTTACTTGTGGCAAGCCAACCATCTCCGATGTCTGCAGGAGACGAGAGAGAAGAGAGTCTTCACAAGTGTGTCTGGGAGACTGTGTTTGTGTGTGTATATGTGAGGAGCGGACTAGTGTAGCAGAGATACTTGCCTTGCAGGGAGAAAATCAGGAGAAAGAGAGAGGAGAAAGGGAGAGAAGAAGAGAGGCTAATTACATCAAGTCAACAGTGATGTGTGGAAGGGGCCTGTGGTGGGCAGCTGTAGACCAGGCAGACAGTAGGCTGTGTGGGGGTCTGGACGTGGGGTACATGCTTCAGTGTAGCTGAGGGGAACCAGCTGCCTTCATCTGGCAGTATTCAAGGGAATCATCATGGTCCCTCTTGTCTCTGTGTTCTCTCTCTCTCTCTCTCTCTCTCTCTCTTTATTCATCCCCCACCATCTTTCTCTCCATCTATCTCTCTCCTCTAGGACCCTTCAGATCACCATCTTTACCTCTATCCATCTCTTAGGAACATCTCCCTTCCACTCTATCTATCTATGTCTGTCTGTCTCCCCTGGGTGTCAGCCTGGTTGGACAAGGGGCGGCCCCTGCAGCAGGGCCCCTGCAGAGCTGGGTCCTAGAGGGAGCAGGGTTAACGGCAGGGACAGGTGGCACCGGGGGCCATGGTGTCAGGCAGCAGATGGATGATCCGACGGGATGCTTAATACATTTACGACTGACCTCTCAAACCCATATACAGTTTAGCTGTCCACACACACTCTCCCGAAACAGCTGCTCCTGTACAGCTGCCTTCCATGTCACAGAAATGAAATCTACCCGTCTTTAAAAAAAAACAATACATTACAGTATGTAATGTAACAAACACACATACACACCAGAAGAATGTGATAAGGAACTAGCCAGTCTAGGATTACACACGGAGATAGTGTGATCATCACACTAGGACGGAGGCCAGGTAAATGTTCTCTGTGCTCACGTACAATAGAGAGCAGTACTGTCCCATAATCTCCTGCAAGGACACACAAAGAATGATCATGTCGGAAGGCAATTATTTGTCCTGTCCCAGCACTGGAGTGATGTAAATTACTTTAAGTGCACTTTGCAGTGGCTGCCATTACAATAATGATGATTGCAGCTAAAATGTGGGTATAGAGGCTGTGTTTAACAGGTCAAAGCTGGGGATGCAGAAACACACTGGCAGAAAACAAAGCTGCAGGAGGCAAGAGAGAAAAGAGAGAGAGAAAGAGAGAGAGAGAGAGAGAGAGAGAGAGAGAGAGAGAGAGAGAGAGAGAGAGAGAGAGAGAGAGAGAGAGAGAGAGAGAGAGAGAGAGAGAGAGAGAGAGAGAGAGAAAAGGGCCCATTGTCTGTACCTCACTCCATCTCTTCACTTGAAACACATTTAAATACTTTACCTCAAATACTCTTTCAGGACTGTATATGGAATATGTAAGCATGTGCCATTATAAAGGCTCTGCTGTGTGTCGTTGCATTTCACTAAACGCGATCTGTACGGAGGGTAGTAAAAGGACACGCAGTACCTGCGTGCCACCAGCAGGTGTCACTCACGGCCTCCAAGGCTGCTACACGAGGTCTGTGTGTGGGTGAATCAGAGGTCAGGGGCTACGGCCACTCATTTCACAGCAGGACAGCCGTCAGTCAACATAGCGGGCAGGAGGCGAGAGACTAGAGAGAAAGACAGCTCTGTAGCCACGAGGCTCGGACGCTCGCTTCCAGGAGTCCGCTCACAGCAGTCACTCACATGCCAGCAGATTTCAACTAATATGTGAGAAGCTGAAATCCCTGGAAAATCTCGACCAGAATATTGGTTCTGTTATAGCTGCGCTCACTGTGGTGGTTATGCAAAAGCTCTGCGTTAGTAGAGTGTTGTTCGACGGTTGTTAGGGGTTGGCATTGTGTTGGTGGTGTGATGGCTGAGTGAAGGTTGTGTGAAGGTTGTGTGTAGGTTGTGTGCTTGCTGGTTGGGTGTAGGTTGTAAGGTGGTTACATAGTGGTTGCGTGGTGTGCTGGTGGATACTCACATGTTGTGCAGGACACACCAGCCACAGTGGGGGTCTCCAGAACTCAGACACTCTCCACATGTCCCATACTGCTCACATGACTCTATGGGGACCTGTGTCACCTGGGAACATATAGAACAGAGTCACTCAGCAGGCCTTTCTAACACCTAGGACAACACACAAGGAACAAACAAATACACACTTATGTCAGAGGTATACAGAGAGCGAGAGACAGAAAGAGGGAGAAAGAGGGAGAGAGAGAGAGAGAGAGAGAGAGAGAGAGAGAGAGAGAGAGAGAGAGAGAGAGAGGGAGAGAGAGAGAGAGACAGAAAGAGAGAGAGAGAGAGCAGCTGGGAGCGTCTGGTCTGAGAGAACTCTCTTATTTTGTCATCACTGGCTCTTTGTCTGTCCCTACGCACCTGTCTAGGTAGAGCCTGGATAAACACACACACACACACACTCATATTTGCATACAGAACCAAAGTTTCACACAATGACAATGGCACTAAAGATTTGCATTCAGTATGCTGGAGACAGAAAAAGTAAAAAGTAAAAGAACACTTGACGTGCACACAAATTGATTTGACGAGCTTCAGGTGGTGAAAAACAGTCACTAGTCTGACCAGTGGAACCCGGGGTGAGTGCGTGTGTGTGTGAGTGCATGCGTGCGTGCGTGTGTGTATTCAGCTATGGCCCAGAGGATTACTCCTTTCGCACCTGCATCTCCCCGGCTCCTGGAGAGCATAAACGCCTCAGACATCAAATGGCCCACTCCCTCTCCCACACGGGAGCGGACAGGGGCCTCGGTGCCTCCATGCTCAGTGTGGATGCAGTATTTAGACAAACAGTCATGGTCTTTTGTTTGACCAACGCAGGCCCAGGTGGAAAACGAGAGAGAGTGGTTCTGACAGGGAGAGCCCGCCTCCCTCTATTCATCCCTCTCTCCTCAGATCAAAGCCCAGTGTGACAGGGGGGGGAACCCACTAGGAGGGGGACAATAATACACATTTGGTGTATTTAAGGGCCCTCTGTGTTCCTCCAACACAGACCTGTTTAATGACATTATCACCATGGTAAGAGCAGAGGTTTGGCTGGGACCCCGACATGCTTACTGGGCTAGCCCTAAAGACTTGTTCTGGATCGTGGAGTTCGGGATCTGTGTATGTGGTCGAGCTTCCCACCTGTCCCCAGCAGAGAGGGGGGCACAGACAAAGGCAGCCATTGACACGATGGGGGCGTCAACAGCTCCTGAGCTGTGAGTAGAGTTCTCCATGGTCACTCCTGCTGAATTACCCCCCCCACCTAAACACACACACACTCACACAACCGCCTCAGATGTGTGTGTGTGTGTGTGTCAGTGTGTCGGTGTTATTAAATGAGCCCCTATCCCCTGTCTCCCATGCTGCAGGACAAACAGGTGGTAGGCAGTAATGAGTTCCAGGCTGGCCAGCCACATCAGCAGGACGGCCCAGGCCGATGACAAACAAGCCCACCAGGAGTGAGCCTCCCCTGGGGAGCAGGGGCCACTGGCAGCCCTGGACCAGGACCGAGCCCTCCACTTCCAACATAATAACCCCCCCCTTCCCCCCAAACTGTGGGCAGACAGTGAAACTGGTCTGTACAACTTTCACTGAGACAGATCCATTTCTAGGCCGTAAAACTGTTAGAGTGAGACAGCTGTCAAGTGGGGAGGGGCCATGTGTGTGTGTGTGTGTGTGGGGGGAGGGGGGGGGGTCCCTCATGGACTGATGTCTACATACATGTTTCACTGCCAGCTGACAGTCAGACAGAACACAGAGAGGGGGTAGAACGGAGGGGGGTAGTATTGATGTTGGGGCAGTGAGGGGATGTGGTGGAGGTGAGTGGGGGTTCAGGGGGATGGGGGGGGGCAGGGAGGGGGGGCAGGGTTCAGGGGATCACGGCAGCTGTTGCCCAGCACACGCTACAGTCACTCAACACAGCAGGCTTGCACAATGAGGCCTCTTCTCCCACTGAGATGTGTGTGTGTGTGTGTGTGTGTGTGTGTACAGTAAGGCAGCATGTCTCCCTCTGCTTGGAGGAAGAAGAGACACAAAGAAGACCCAGAGTGTGATCGAGTACAGCTCCACTCTTCCAGGTTACCTTCCTTTACCCTGACTGATGAGGGCTGAGGCAAGACACACACACACACACAGAGACACACACAGTAGGGCTTTGCTCCAGCACCCTGGAGAGAATGACAATGTATGGATATGGGGGAGCAGTAGGACTGCTCTCGTGTGTTTCTGGAGGTGCAGGATGAATGGTGTCTTCATGTCAGGCCTCTGCCACGCCGGCCTGAGCCCAGCCAAGCACAGCTCTCTGATGGATGGACCCGGGCCGGCAGGGGAAAGAGAGAGAAAAGAGGGATAAAGAGAGACAGAGAGGGGTTGAAATGCCTCATCGCTCCGTGTTGCCGAGATCCTGTTTGCTGCCAGATGTGCTTTGGCTCTCTCGCCCCGTTCCCAAACGCCGGGGAAATTGTGTTCCACCCGCCTGTCGTCATGGCAACAGGTCTGGCTTTGACCTCAGAGCCCCCCTTCCTGTCTCCTGCCCCCCCCACACACACACACACACACCCCTCCCCCAGAGTGTACGGTAAACAGCTGGCACCTCTGGGACAGCCTGCCACCTACACCCGACCACACACGTACACACACACACTCGCACACACACACCAACTCCCCAACCTCCATCCATTTTTAATGAGAGCCAGCCTACCCACACGTCATTGGAATGAGGCCCATCGATCATGTCCACAATATCATTCCCATAGAGAGCGAGAGAGAGAGAGACACAGAGAAAGAGAGACAGGGAAAGAGAGGAGGATGTTGTTAAAACGCTGTCTGAATGTCCGAGTGTCCCCTGTGTTCTCTGGCCCTGCCCTCGTCCAGCCAGTCACTCTATAATCTGCTGTGGTAATCCCACTGAGACTGGCCCCAAAGCCACAGGCCACAGCTCTCTCCCTCTCTCCTCACTCACTAAGACCCCACAAATTAGATCTGTGCAGCCCGCCCCAGTACACACACACACACAAGCACAAGCACAAAAACATTCTCTTTTGAACCTTATACTGCATGTCAGACTAGCTTCAGTTTGCAAGACTGCATATTTGGTCAAATGCTTCAATACATTCAGGAGATTGACCAATACTTGTTATTTTTATGGTAAAATAACAAGTATTCATTACTGTGGGGCTAAGAGGCCAAACCAGTTCTGGAGTTCATGCGCACCCCCCCCCCCCCCCCCCCCCCCACCCCCCACACACACACACATAGCATTTTTGTTCTTGAAAGCATTTGTCAATGTACCCTTTTGCCAATTGCCACACTGTTACACACATGGCAGAGGATTACAACATGTGTTCTCTGGATGCTTTGCCAACTGCTTAGATTAGAGACAAACAGGAGCAGCGGGCTGCAGTGCAAGTGTGTGTGTGTGTGTGTGTGGGGGGGGTGGAGGGCACAGAGGATGGAGGAGGAGGGAGGGGGGGTCTGTTGTCTGTTGCTGTGGTGTGGAGCCAGACTAGCAGTTGTGCTAAACTGGTGAATGAAGCAGGACTGTGTGTGTGTGTGTGTGTGTGTGTCTGTGTCAGAGGGGGGAGGGTCTGGCAGCACCGGGGGAATGCTGGAATAATGGAGAGAGGGAATCGACCTGAGAAACAGGATGAAAAATACAAGCAGTCGATAGAGCTGGGAGTGTATCAATTATGTATGACCGAAATCCTCTTTCTGGACAGGAGGGCTAAGAGATCCAAGGCAGAGAAGCAGAAGGGGAGAGAAGGAGAGGTGGAGAGGGAGAGAAGGAGAGGTGGAGAGGGAGAGAAGGAGAGGTGGAGAGGGAGAGAAGGAGAGGTGGAGAGGGAGAGAAGGAGAGGGAGAGAAGAAGAGGTGGAGAGGGAGAGAAGGAGAGGTGGAGAGGGAGAAAAGGAGAGGTGGAGAGGGAGAGAAGGAGAGGTGGAGAGGGAGAGAAGGAGAGGGAGAAAAGGAGAGGTGGAGAGGGAGAGAAGGAGAGGTGGAGAGGGAGAAAAGGAGAGGTGGAGAGGGAGAGAAGGAGAGGTGGAGAGGTGGAGAGGGAGAGAAGGAGAGGTGGAGAGGGAGAGAAGGAGAGGGAGAGAAGGAGAGGTGGAGAGGGAGAGAAGGAGAGGAGGAGAGAGAGAAAAGGAGAGGGAGATGTGGAGAGGGAGAGAAGGAGAGGGAGAGAAGGAGAGGTGGAGAGGGAGAGAAGGAGAGGTGGAGAGGGAGAAAAGGAGAGGGAGAGGTGGAGAGGGAGAATAAGAGAGGTGGAGAGGGAGAGAAGGAGAGGTGGAGAGGGAGAGGTGGAGAGGGAGAGAAGGAGAGGGAGAGGTGGAGAGGGAGAGAAGGAGAGGTGGAGAGGGAGAGAAGGAGAGGGTGGGTATTGAGGTGGAGAAAGGTAGAATACAGATGGCCTCTGTGTCACAATGTGAAGACTGTTGTGCAGCCAGCCTAAAGGCACAGTCACACACATGTTCAATAACTACCCACCAGAACCAAACACCCCACAGACAGAGCGGCAATAGAGACAAACTCACATCTATCATTTAAAAATATGTGGTTACGTCTGCTCTGACTCTCCCATCTACTCTCTCTGTAACCCTCGCTTTCATTCATTCTCTCTCTCTCTCTCTCTCTCTCTCTCTCTCTCTCTCTCTCTCTCGCTCTCTCGCTCTCTCGCTCTCTCGCTCTCTCGCTCTCTCTCTCTCTCTCTCTCTCTCTCTCTCTCTCTCTCTCTCTCTCTCTCTCTCTCTCTCTCTCTCTCTCTCTCTCTCTCTGCTCTTACCTCACATTCCGTTTGAACGCAACACTGAACCTTAATAAGCTTACAAAAACGCTGACATAAAAACACATTTTCATTTATTTATACATGGATGATTTTGTTTGAATAATGCAGCGGTGCTATTGGTCGATGGCACAGCAAGGTGGAGAGGAGACCTAAAGTAGCACTGCTCGTCAACCATTACAGAGTAACTCTCCTCTCCTGTCCTTCCTCCTCTCATCCTCTCACTTATACTCCTCTCTCCTCTCCATGAAAAAAAGCTAAGAGGAGCAAGTAACATCTCCACGCCCCCTCGTCACTGTGAGCTCCCTCCTCCCTAGCCCCCCCCCCTCCCCCCCTCCTTCCATCCCTCCATCCCTCCTCCTCTCTTACTGGAAACTGGCTCGCAGGCTGCAGCTGACATTTAAGAGGTGGAGAACAAAGAATGGTGTGTGTATAGATTAGAGTATCTGCTAGTTTGTGTGTCTGGTGTGTGTGTGTGTGCGTGTGTGTGTGCGTGTGTGTGTGCACACATGTGCATGCTCCTCTGCCACGCTGTGGGCAGTGACAGCAATAGTAGCCTAGTAGCCGTCCCACTGTGTGTAATTGATAGCTGCTGACACACACACGCACACACACACACACCTGGTCGTAAAGGCCTGTGGCAGGGCTGGCCATGTCTAGTGATTGTAGAAGGAGATCAAGCCAATAGGAATGTTAAGGGGATCTTTGGTGCTGGCTTCAGAGGCTCCCTGCTGTGGGACTCCTAGATGGGAGACAGTATTTAAGACCAGGATGCAGGCTAGCAGTGCTATCCAGAGAATGGGACTTAAGACACACATGCCTTGTCTGCTCCTACCAGCTATCCTTTGTCTCTCTGTGGGTCTGTCTGTCAGTCTGATTTCCTTCCATTCACTCATGTGCGTGTGTGTAGTGTGTGTGTGTAGTGTGTGTAGTGTGTGGGTGTGTGGAGTGTGGAGTGTGTGTGTCTCTGTGTGAGACATAGCCTGTCACTGCAGCCAGTAATGAGCCGTTCGCTCCAGTCAGCATGTGAGGAGTTAATCAAGTAGCCACTACACTCCAACAGGCGTGTGTGTGTGTGTGTGTGTGTGTGTGTGTGTGTGTGTGTGTGTGAATGGTCGGCACACTCTGTCTGGCAGCAAGGGGGGTATTGATTTAGAAAAACAACCCAGACAGAGGGGCATTCTGTCCCTCAGAGACACACATCACTGTCTCATAACTGGATGTGTGGATTTCCATAAATTGTATGCCTTTGTTTTCTCCTGTCCATGGTGTAGAAACAGAGGGAGGGTGGACTGGCTACACCCCACTGCTCTGGTGGCTGATCATTGGTGTGTGTGTGTGTGTGAAGTGTGTGTGTGTGTGTGTGTGAAGGTGGGGAGTAAAGGGGGATTCATAACCAGGCTCAGGTGGCAGAGGGAAGCTTCACTTCTATCCCAAACAATCCCCTGTGTGTGTGTGTGTGTGTGTGTGTGTATGTGTGTGTCTTTGGGCATGTATGTGTTTGCTCGCGGCTAACTGGATCTGTGAAACACTTCATTATCTGGTCCCCATCCAGCACCTGTGTGAGGAGTCCTCACCTGGTCCCTGTCTAGAGGCCTGGACTCCTACCAGGAGCAGACGAGCACCTTGCCCTGAGCAGGCTCAGCAACACTACCACAGGACCCACCTGAGACTCGGAACTAGCTTCTGTGCTTGAGGAAAAGACGGCACTGATTCAATCTGCAGAGCAGTAATAGCAGGCATGAGAGAGAGGGGGAGAGAGGAGGAGGGAGAGAGAGAGACCGATACATAAAGAAAGAAGCAGGCAAAAAATAGATAGAGTGATAGAAACAGAGAAAGAGAGGCCACTTACTGTGACAGTGCCTCAGTCTTTTTGTTTGGCGGGGAGAGAGAGAGAGAGAGAGAGAGAGAGAGAGAGAGAGAGAGAGAGGGAGAGAGAGACAGAGACAGAGACAGAGAGAGAGAGAGAGAGAGAGAGAGAGAGAGAGAGAGAGACAGAGACAGAGACAGAGAGAGAGCATAACGAGCTGAAACAGCCTTTGTGTCTCCTCCATCCTCCTCACACACAGAGGGCCTTACTATCTGTCCCCTCCATCTTTCATGTTTCCGACGGTTGGAACATGTAAGACACTGTAGCGACACTGCTCCTCAAAGCTAACTAGTTGAACCTACATCCAATGCATCCAGTCTCACTATAGACCACGCATAAGGTGGAAACCGTTCTGCCGGTTACTAGTATCACTTACACCTGCTCCTGCTCTACTCTGAATCCATGTCTATCTGATCTGTCTCATGTTAGCCACACTCTTCCTTATAATGATGTATGCAGTCTTTATTTATCGTATATACCATATATCCCCTGATGTTAGAAGATAATCAGCATTATCCACTTCCACCATGAGTGTTCCTAATGTCTTGTTTGTATCTCTCTATATCTCTATCTATAGGCATGTCTATCACGCACAAACATTCACACTTGTACTGTATAAGTACACACACAGAGCCTCATTTACAGTTCCCTAGCAGTCCACCAGTAGTCTCAGACGGGGGGGAAACAACACAACGATGTGAACCCCACCTGGACTAGCTCTGTACTGTCCCTACTCCAACCCCCAAAGACAGAGAGGCTGAGAGGTCTGGAGAGCCCGCTCCCTCTCTCTCACCCTCACCCTCTCCGCTCTGCCCCACTTGTTGTGTCGTTGTCTCCTCACTGGCAGAGCGAGAGAGAGAGAGAGAGAGAGAGAGAGAGAGAGAGAGAGAGAGAGAGAGAGAGAGAGAGAGAGAGAGAGAAAGAGGAAGAGAGCGAGAGAGCGAGAGAGAGCGAGAGAAAGTGATCGTGAAAGAGAGAGAGCGAGCGAGAGAGAGCAAGCTCATTATCCATACTCTAGCGCTCCTCTCCTCTCTCAGACAAACTGTCTCTGAGCCCAGAAAGACCCAAACTACTGTCTCTACCAATTACACATTCACGACTCCCTCTCTTCGCCCTTGACAGGACTCACCCTGATTCCTTCAACTGGCAGTCACTTCTCCCTGACACTCTTTCTGCTTTAATTAGGCTTGTAAATAATTATTGCAATTAAAGCCTACAATTAGGATGGCCTAGTGCTGCCATTAGAGCAACAAAGGATGGTGCAGTGTTCAGTGGGAGAGATAGACAAAGCCAGTGACATTATACTGTCATAGGGAGCCTACCCGAGGACAGTTGATGAGCTGCTAGGTGCTAATCACAGTGTTGGTTCCTTGGCCTGTCTCAGCTGCCTTGCTCTGCTCATTACACATCCCTCAATCCACACCCGGGAACCACATCAAGCCCTCCCCCTACATCCCAGTTCACAGTTTGTGGTCCCTAAATCCCACTCTAGGTCCTAGCCCTCAGGCCCTATCCCCAATGCCCCAAATCCTAGTCATAGTCCCTTGGTTTTAGCTTCAAGGCCCGAGTATCATCTAGAAACATCACATGGCTGAAACTTGGCCCTGTCCTCTCAGGCTTCTAAAACAGCATTGTGGGTAGGAGAAAGATGTTGGTTTAGAATTCAGGATATTCCATCTCAACAAGAGAGCTAAACTGAAGGAACACTTCAAGCACTTCTAACTCACTCTGCATTCTAATAAACACCAGATGAATACCAAGTACAACAGCGGTCTAGGCTCTTCATCAGAGATAAGGATCTGTTTGCTGAGTAATTGGAGTCTTTTAACAAATTCAAGGACAGTTTGAGTTCAGATGCCTGTGATAGCAGAGTAGCGATGTGACTGAGCGAGAACAGAAGGCCAGTCTCAGTGTTCTGTTTCTAATCAGGGTGCTGGACAACAGCATGAATATGCAGAGACAAGCTCGAAACCAATGCAGCATTCATGTTTGGAGGCATTGGCTGAGTAAGGGTAACCTTGAGGCCCTCTGTGTGTGTGTGTGTGTGTGCGTGTGTGTGCACATGCATGTGTGTGTTTGTGTGGGGGGAGTGGAGTGGGCAGTGGGCAGTGGGCAGCGGGCACGGCAGCGGGCACAGCAGCGGGCATGGTGGCAAGGGTGTCAGAGAGAGTGTGAGGATCAGGTATCCTGCTGCTCATTAAGAGACATTAAGTCAGACTGGTGCTGAGGACTCCCAAGGGGCAGGTATACACGCACACACACACCCCATTTACACACACACACACACACACACACACACACACACACACACACACACACACACACACACACACACACACACACACAGTAAGTCATGGGTTTATCTCTGTGTAGTCCAGGGTCATTCAAGACTAGGACTGTGTACTAACATGACCACCTACTTCTCCTCTCTCCTCCTTCCTTCCCTCTATCTTCCTTCCTTCTATCTCTCCTCAGCCCTCCCTCCTCCTCTCTCCTCCATCCTCAGCCCTCCTACCCTCTGCCCTCCTACAACCCGGCAGTTCCAGCTCAGCTGACCAGGGACTGTGCCCTCCTCTGATCTGGGCTGGGGTGAGAAAGAAGGGTGAGGGGTGGAGGGCGGGGAGAGAGGGGGACACGGAGAGAGGGAGGGGGCCAGCAGGGACCCCGGTGAGTGTGCTTCTATTAATTAACGACTTGATGAGGACTGACAGGATGTGCGCTATCAAATAATGAGGTTAAGGATTGGCCAACGGTTCCAGGGCACAGAACCTGATTACTTCTAATCCTGGATTAAGTCAATTAACAATAGCTGTTCAGGGCCGGATGCAAATGAGGGGTTTTGTTAGCGGGCGAACGCGGTCTGACTTCAGACCTCCACACTCATGTGGGACACCCCGGGCTGATGACGCATGCAGGCCAGACCTGGGGAGGAGGGGTCTCCCCTGACCTCAGAACAGGCTGGTCAGCCAGATGGACCCTGGGTCATCCTCCCTACTGACCCAATGAGCTGCCATATTCAGATGACCTCTGACCCCTCTGTGGTCCGATCTACAACCTCTGACCTTCGATCCTCTATGCAGCACACACACACACAGACACACAAATGTGAAAGCATAGACACACGCACAGGTGTTGTGTAGCAGAGCAGGAGAGTAGGATTGAGTGGTTTCTCCGGAATGAAAAGCTAAATGGCTCCATCAATAACAGTAGACGTGTGTATTGACAGGGGCATTTATCCTGATTAGTCCACGTGTCAATATCAAGTGAAGCTGTCAGAGACGGGCAGGGGCTAGAGCCAACACAGTGAGGGACAGGAAGCAGACAGCCTGGGACTGAAGCCCTCCCACCCCCCCAACGTTAATGTGGCAGATAAAGGATGATGGTCCATCTATCTCCTGTCTCTCTCCTCCTCATCTGTTCTCAGCTCTCCTCTCCTGGTCTGTCCTCCCTTGTCCTCCTCTCCTCCTCTCCCAAAGTTCCCCCACACCCAGTGCTAGTGGTAAACAAAGGTGACACTAACCCGCTCTCGCTCTCCTGTGTGTGTGTGTGGGGGGGGGCAGATGTGGGGCCCATACGTTAGCGTGGCGTGTGCCATTGCCGCCTCTCGCCTCTCGCCTCGCCCTTTGTCCTTGCCTCCTCTTCCATGCACATGCCGCCTGTATGGATTCATGGTTGCATGGGATCGTATATATAAACGCCGCCGCATCGCCAAATGTGCCGTGTAGCGGAAACCTCATTTGACCCGGATCCAGGCCAGCGACTGCCTGATCCCCCCCAGCCCAACCAGGGAAACAATGAGCCATAAGGAGCCCTTCATGGAGCCATCAGAGGAGGAGAGACCCAGAATACCCCCACGGAACACACCGGAACACACTTGACATTCAGAAGAGCACCATGACATGGCTAACGAGTGTATTATTTAGAGTGCAGTCTGAGGAGAACGGAGTTTGAAAGACTGTGAGTTTAGGGATTTGGTGAGAACACACATACCAGCAGGTCTAAAGATGTACTCCTGGGAGCTGTTGCCACTGGTACCTCCTTCACCCCCACCCCCACCAGCACCCCCCACCACACCCCCATAAGCTGTCCTGCCGGAGAGAAAGACTCAAGTTAATGGAGTCTTTGTCCTGGCCGGAAAGGGTGACAGTGATTGGTGGGAACCTCAGAGGTGCAGGTCAAGGGTCAAAGCCCTCAACTTGTTTCCATCCTGGACGGGAGCAACTAGGAGCTAACTGGGCTATTCTGGGACGACCAGGGGATCACGAGGGGGTCGGAGCACCTCCAAGCCCAAGGAGGAGGGGTGTGTGGCAGCAGGGAACCGCTGCGCTGAGCAGGGTGAAGACGGATGCAGGGTTAAGCCATACATCACCCCTCTGCTGTGCCTCTGCCCTCCTGACTTCGGTCTCCTTGGTCTGTAATCTTTAGAAGTCCTTATTTTTGTTCTGAACTTAAGCTGCACTTCCTCTCTCCAGGTCTTTGGAGTCCTTTGTCTGGGTTTAGAAAGTCCTCCTAGGCCTCAAGTCCCTTCCTGCTGTCTGGGTGAGTGGAGAGGGGTAAGGTGGTAAGGTTGGGGAGGGGGGGAGTATGAAGGGAAAGGATCTTAACTAGATGAGGGTCTGGTTAAAGACCAAGGAAGAAACATTGTTCTTAAGAGAATATTAATACAGCTTTGTTCTCATTAATCATATCCTACCTCCATTCCCAGTCACACACACACACACACACAACCCGCTCCCTGCCTGCGTGAGTTTGCTGGCTGAGGGCCAATCCAATCAGCATCTGCTGCTAAAACAAAAGGTGTTTCCAGGAGCAGGGCATAAGTCCTGTGTCCGTACAGGCCTGAGTTCTGGGCTGCATCACCATGGTTCTGGACCCGCAGGTCTGGATATCAGGCCCAGACCAGACTTCCCTATTAACACATGAGCTCAGTCTGTCATACACACCCGGTTCCTGCATGCTGATGAGCCAGCGGTGTGTCAGCCCATCTATGGCGGCACGAGGTGTGAATGAATCCCATTTCCCCGCCTTGATAACCACTGAAGCCATTTCCTCCAATCTCTCCTCGCCAGCTAAACAAAGGTATGGGAGGGGGTTGGTGTCCGTGTGCGAGGGGGGTTGGGGGGGTACTGCGTATGAGTATGATAGTGGGGTTGGTTGTGGGGGGTTGTTCACGGAAGGTATAGCCCCCCTACCACCCCCCCACCCCCAGAAAAAAAAGACAATCCATGCATGGATTTCAAATTTCACAGCTGAGCACTTGGGAGAAATTGCCAGGCTTGAGAAAAAGAGAGGGGTTCCATTCTCT
Organism: Osmerus mordax; assembly: GCF_038355195.1. Classification (NCBI taxonomy): domain Eukaryota; kingdom Metazoa; phylum Chordata; class Actinopteri; order Osmeriformes; family Osmeridae; genus Osmerus; species Osmerus mordax. The sequence goes on from NC_090056.1 coordinate 9,020,557, forward strand.
TCAAATGTTCTGAGCTGTAATGTTGCATTACTTACACCGAGTGTAGATGGGGGGGCAGGGAGATTTACGGTCTTTACACGGGGCTGGTCCCCGGCACCCCCCCCCCACCCCCACACATGCTAATCAGAGTGACAGTAGCACCTGCCTGTGAGGGCCTACAGGAGGAGGAGAGGCAGTGAACAAGCGGATTGTTCTAGAAATCTACTCCTTGTCCAGGGTTGGCCTTGCCCGGCGGGATTTAGCAGGTCTCCTGATAAAGACCTTGACATTAGAAGGCTAATATTTCACACAAGAGGAAATCTACCGGTAACTCATTTTACGGAGTCATAAAACGCTTAGACTGACGTTATAAACTCAGCACCTGGTCTAGCTCTCAAGCCTGCGCCTGTGCTTGATTTCAACAGCAACAACAAGCTTGTATCCAACAGAATCTGAATAACGACGGCTTTCTCTAATTTGCTGTTTTTTGATACCAGCCCAAATGATATGCAGCTCCACAGGTACCACTTCAAAAGCCCCTCGCACATGAAATCTAGATTATTCTCCATGAATAATGTATGTGCGTGGGCTGGCGTCTCTGGCCAGTGACCAAAGCTGCATGGGCGCGATGTGTTGTCCGATTCAGCGCTGTGTGTGATGAACGCTGGCCCACAGTTGAGGCGGCAGCCATCTTTGTAACAGCGCAGCACAATGGGGATGAAAGGACCATCGGAAACCTAGATAATCCCCCCAAACAGCTATTAAGATAGCAGAGCGATGGTCCCACTTCATCTGTCTCCAGCGCAGCGCGTCGACAAAGCCACGACAAAGAGAGGCAGCGTG
>NC_090056.1:9021578-9047651 GCF_038355195.1 Osmerus mordax
ATGCAGGACTTCCCTTCACAAGTATGCACCCCATAGCCCCCCACCCTCCCCCTGAGCCAGGCAGTCCTGCCCCCACCCTCCTGCAGCATCAGTTACTGCAGCCTAATAGCCCTGACAGAGGGTCTCTGGAGACAGACCCGCCTCACAACAGCCTGAGAGACCACCCCGTGATGTCACATGTCACAGGGTCTCCTCCACACATGAAAGCTGATGGCTCTATCATCTGTCCATTCCCTCCTCCCTCCATCCATCCATCCTTTCTGAGGGTGACAGCACCAAAGAGCACCCACACCCCCTCTACAAACCCCCAGGGGGGAGCTCAAGGTCATGTGTCTGTCAGGAGGCTCCGCTGGGAGAAAGGAAAATATGTGTGTGTGTGTGTGTGTGGGGGGGGGGGTTGCTTAAACAAAGATGAAGGAAGGCCAGAGCTGGAGTTTCCAAACCCCAGGGTTAGACAAGAGCACGACAGGCCGGAGGAGCAGCCCTCACAGACACAACACTGTGTCTGACCTGACCTCTGACCCGCTGCTGAATGGAAACATGCACTCCACATATGAAAACACATATGCAATAAAGGAGGGGAGGAAAAATGAAAAGGAAGGGAACTGACAGAAATTCATAAAGTAAAATGCTCATCCATAAAGCATGTGGGAGTCTCTGACTCTGCCAGAGTACAAGATGCCGACCCGCGTGTGTGAGTGTGTATGTGTGTGTCTAAAGGGGCAGCTCGTGTCAGGTGGTGATATGTGTTCAATGGCGTGCTATTGCTGCCACTAGGGATCACTAGATAAGACTGACCTTACCCCCACACACACACAGTTCATCTGAAATCAGATCTTTATCACACCACACACACCGCTGTCCTGGATAGCCGCTCCACCCCCACCAGAGCAGGATAGGTTCTCAGTAAACAGGTTTCACTCGCTTGCTTCTTGACTGTGACCCTGGAAGGTCACACTTTCATCCACACGCACACACACACATAAACACTCACTTCATGGTGACTAAAACAGTGAACAGTCCTGTCAGGTAAACACATTCCATCAGAGGCAGAGACGCATACAACGAATCAATATGAACGTCCTCTCTATCTGTCTGTACTACAACACCACCACCCCCCTCCTCTCTGCCATTGGCTTTTGAGGCACACCAGAGATAATGGAATGAACATTAATGACAGTCCACCAACCACACAGCCTCCATACCTCCCCAACCCTCTGCAGGCCACACACAGCTGCTTTTCACATTAAGGATTTGTGTCAACAGAAGGTCGCTGTTCTGCAGAAGTAGCAAAGACTTATTCATAGTATACACACCACTGGGTAGAAAATGTGTGCGTGTGGTGTGTGTATGCATGTGCCAGAACATCTCCCAGGGCACTGTTGGACCGTGAAGCACTCTGCAGACTGACTAGGTGAGACAGGGACAGACAGAGAGAGAGAGAGAGAGAGAGAGAGAGAGAGGTACAGTAATGTAGAAAGCAGAGCCCTTGTCCAAGGTCCAGGTATGACTACAGAGGAGAGCTGAAGCAAGGTTTAGCCAATGGAATCCAGCCTGAAAAGCACCCTGCCATGCCTTTCCCAGGAAACAGTTATTTCCCTGTGTGCACTCACATGCACACACACACACACACACACACACACACACAGTATGCTCACACAATCGCACACTGACACTTAACCCCCATGGCCTGCTGGCCCCTGCATTATTAATTGTGTGGGTGAGAAAGCTGCTAAAGGGTCCATAACACCACCCCCTGCTCTCCCCCCCAGCCCCCTAAGAGAGTATTGCTGTCCCTCCCTCACCCCAACCCCCATTTCAACACCACCACCATCACCTAGCACCCACCCCCCACCCCCCACCACCTCCACTGAGGGAGTGTGAGAGCCGAGAGAAGGATGCAGGCAGGACGACAGATGAGCCTGGTGACATGCACTGTTCCAGGAGGAGTAGACCTACAGGCAGGCTCCCTGTTCCCCCACGCTGTTCACCTCGACACACCACAGCCTTGGACGCTCCTTGGACACGCGTAAGAGCGCAGCCCAGGATAGAATGTGCCTGTGGTCACAGCTCTACCAGGCTAGCAGAGAGAGCAGCGTGGACGGGAGGCTGGGAGGCTGTCGAGAGGCTGGGAGGCTGAAGATGGCTGAAAGGCAGCAGTGCCGGGGGTGGGGGAGGCGGACAACGACATTGTAGTTTGCACCAATATCTCTCCTCTCTCCCTAAAATACACTGTACCAGGGCACCAGTGTCTACAACCATAACGGGAAAGGGGAGGTGGCAGGAGTAAGGGGTTGGGGTGAAGGGGTGGGAGGGGAGCTGTGCCAAGCTCTTCTAAGGCTCTTGCGTCCTGTTCCTGCTACAAGCCCCTGCCAACTGGGTGCTTTTGATCAGAGCGTGTAAGCACCCTGTAAAAGCTTTTGAAGATTGACCAAACTCCAAATCAAATTGCCCTTCGCTCTCTCTCTCCCCTCTCGCTCTCTCTTTCCTTCCTTCTCTTCCTCTTTCCCCACTCTCTTTCACTTCTCTCTCTCTCTCTCCCCCTCTCACTCCCTCCCTCTTCCTTTCTCTCCCTCTCTCTCTCTCTCTTTCTCTCTCTCTTTCTCTTTCTAGTCTCCGCTGGTTTAAGGTAGTGTGCCAGCCATCCCCAAGCGTGTCTGTGTGAAGCAATTTGTCGAGTGAAAATGCTGAATGAATATGGGGTAGGAGTTCAATGTGTGGGTGTGTGTGTACATGTGAGTTTGTGGAAGATGCAGAGGATTTAGAGTGTTCCTGCTGTGCTGGAATATGGAGAGGGCTGCAGGCCAAGCATATATACGCTTGGGTTTGAAATGTGCACCATTATGTAACACATTTAAGCAAGAGAAGATTATATCCTCTCACATCTAAACACACCATGTCATATATATCTGTGGGCATGACTTTGACTCTCAGACTCGATGTCACAAACAAGCCCTGCTTATCCAGACTACTACTTAAACTGTCATCCCCTTTATAGTTTGACTGAAACAATGTTCTAACCTGAACAAGGTTAGGTTGTAAAGAAGGATGTAACATACCGAATATTACCATAGTTGTGTGGGTGCCAGTAGAATATGCTCTAGCGGTTAGTATTGGGCTTCAACTGCTGAGGTAGAACTCTCTTTCGCTCTACTTCGCTCTCTCTCTATGTCTTTCAATTTCAATCTCAATACACCTGCACCTCAACTAGGCTTCAGAGCAGAACATACTCTGACCAGCTATATCCTTCTTCTCTTCTCCTACTTATATTCTTGTCAAGGTCACTGAGCTATGGTAAAACAGCATCCCTGTCTAGAAGAGACAATGGTGGGTCAAGGAGGAAGAGAGGGGGGGGGATCGGCAGACTGTGTGTAAGAAGGAGAGAGATGGAGACAGAGATGGTAGTTGTGTAAGAGAGAAGCATAGAGAGAGAGAGAGAGAGAGAGAGAGAGAGAGAGAGAGAGAGAGAGAGAGAATGTGTGCATAAGAGAGAGGGAGATAGAGGGAGAGAGAGATCAGACTCTCACAGTAATGTGTCTTACAGCCTATCTCCTATCTTTGCTAATCCATTTCAACAGTGTTCAGTGCTGTGGTGATAGGCACTCTATTCAGCCCTTTATCTGCCGGATCCCACACACTGGATTAAATACACACCCATAAACACACACTCACACACACACAAACACGAAATAAAACACACTCACACCAATACACACACACACACAGTATATCACACACTGGTAGTGTGTGTGTGTGAGACACCTGTGTCTCCGTCACACAGGTGTGCTAACCTGCACCCTCAGAGAAGGACAAGGCCCAGGTGGAGGCTCCATCTTAAGGCTCCAGGAGGGGGCTGCAGGGCGAGGCTGGGGTGTCTGGCCTAGTTCCAGGGCAGGGTGGCACCCAGGGGGGGGCATTCATCACCCACGCACCAGGAGTGTAGTGCCATGGCCGTGCCCCTCTGACACTCCACACTCACATCCGCCTCACAGACTGCATCCTCACTTCCTACTCTCATCTAGCACACACACACACACACACACACAAACACACACGCACACACACACACTGAGTTAGTGTACAGCCTGTCTTCCCATGTCTGTCATAAAAAATCTATTTGAAAATGTAGCATACTGCTCTCATATTTCTTTACTATGGGAGGGATGGAGGAGAGGGTGTGCAGCTCTTGCTATCTGCTCTCTCCCTCCCTCTCTCTGCCTCTCTCCCTCTCTCTATCCCTCCTCTCTGCCTCTCTCCCTCTTTCTCTCCATCCCTCTCTCTGCATCTCTCCCTCCCTCTCTCTCTTCCCCGTTTCTGCCTCTCTCCCTTTCTCTCTCCATCCCTCTCTTTGCCTCTCTCCCTCCCGCTCTCTCCCTCTCTCTGCCTCTCTCCCTCTCTCAGAAAACTCACAGCCCTTCTCTGCCTCGATAACACGTCTAATACATCACCTGTGTCAGGCTGGAGAATTCTGGTGTCAGCAGCCTGTAGAAGTCGCCTGCATGTGTGTCTGTGTTTGTGTGTGTCTTTTTGTGTGTATGCGTGTGTGTGTGTGTCTGTGTGATGACTCCCGTCAATCCAGTGCCCAAGCTCCTTTGTTCTATTTGCTGTAGTACAATAAGCTCCTATAAGGGCTGTGTTCACCTGCCTGGCTGTAAGCAGACTGTGTCACTTCCTGTAGGCCTGACAGAGCACCAGGACATCCCGTGTCCACACCTCAGCAAGGTCTGTCTGTGTGTGTGTGTGTGGGGGGGATTGATAGCAGGGTAGGGAGAAGAGAGGGTTTGACAGGAGACATGGAGAATGCAGATCCTGTATCCTCTCACAAAGGTGCAGTGCACCATTTCCACCTGACAAGGGTGGTGGTGCTGTGGCCTCCCCTTGAGAGGGCAGTGCAGAGGCCCTGGTCGATACAGGCCAATTACATCATACATCTGGCCTGCCTCTATATAGTCTATTGATCTGCTCCCTAACACCTATACCAGTTAACCCTATCTACACACACACATTTGTTATAATAAGCCATACTGGGAGGCATTGACAACCAGACTCATCCTGCAAATCAAACTAGTAATGAGGACAGAAAACACAATGTGAAGACTGTCAGTGTTTTCAGTACTGTATGTCAGCCCATACAGGCCTTCACATCTCCGTGCTGAAGGACTTTCTAAAGAACATCTACAGTGGACGTCATAGCAGCCTTCACCACCCCATCTCCATCCAGCTCTGTGTTAACTGAGGAGCCCATAGATAATGATGTGCTCAGCGTTTTTCTGTGTTTCCCCCCACAATCTAAATACAATCCAGACTCTACTAGATGGGATGAGATCAGGGCCAACCCTAATCACTCCGAACCACACACACACACAGACGCACGCACACACACACACACACACAGTCCAAGCCCTGCAGCACAATATACAGGCTATATTTAGCATCACATTAAAAAGCTGAGTTGAGGCCAGCATGGTGGACCCAGTCCAACTGAGTTCACAGAGAGCAGGGAAGAGTGGAGGTTTGAGGGAGAGCTGGTTCAGCTTAGCGCTCTAAAACAGGTCAGCCTGCTAGAGAGTAAAGGACACCCTGGAAGACACCGTAGAGGAGACCTGCAATGATTGTAGCAGCTCTGGTACTGTTTGGGATGGCTGCAGCTCAGTGGTAAAGCATTTGACTACAGATCAAGGAATCTCAGGTTTGAATCCTGTGCATCACTTTGGATAAAAACACATTCATACAAGGGGTATAAAGAGTTTTAACCAAATGAATCTTACTAACTCATGTGTCGCGGAGACTGTGAGTTCTGCTTGTTGTGCAAACAGAGAGATCGGAGGTTGTGGGCTGGGTGGTGTGGACACAGGGGAGGTAGTAGGAGCCTCTTAGATAGAGGACACACACATAGCAACACAGGCACCTCACCGTCACATGACAAACACACACTCAACCCCTTGCTCACTCTGTACCCAAATAACAAACAAATGTAAATCTATCTCAATGATAGGCTGCAAATTAAAACTCCTTTCAAGGGAGTGTCTGCATCCAAATTCATATAAGCGGCAATAAACTTGATCACACTCTGCATCATTCTGTTTATAAAGTAGAGAAACTGGATGTAATGCAGTAAGAAGGATCAAAACCGGAGCTGAAATCTAAATAAGCACAGATCAGTAAATCCAATCAATGATGACAGCTCGTAGCCCTCAGAACTAGTGAATGCAAAGGCACCGTCGATAGACCAATCATTTCTCAACTGTTATCAAAGGAACTTCAAAACACATCTGCAGCCTTGAAAATATCCCGCTCTTCAGAATCCCAGTCCCCCAGTGACACACCTGTTTAACGACGACAATAAAGAAACAGAAACTCACAGCAGCTCGGAGGAGATTCACAGCAGGAAATGTCTCCCCCCTCCCCCACCCCAAGTGTCTGGACTTTTCCCACTGGAATTACACAACTTTATCGCAGACCTAGATTGTCAGGTGGTGGGAAAGGAGAGACTAGTGGGAGACCCTGGCGGCTCCAGGAGAAGCAGGGATGTGGAGGAGTCTGCTGGGCTGCACCCATATCGAGGCTGGCAGGGCGGACGCCCTGTGTGTTGGAGCTGAACAAGGCTGATATCGATGAATGTATAATGTTGCTATAAAGCCCTGACACTCTCTGCCGTCTTCATCAAAGCCACATTAGAGCGATTCTTGTCTGACACTCGCTGGGCTTATTAAGTCTGACGGCAGGTTAGTGGAGCAGGAGCAGGCTAGCTAGTGCGTGGGGAGGGAGGGAGGGACGGGGGAGGGAGGGAGGAGCGAGCAGAGAGAAAAGGGCATGAAAGTGGAGCGCAGGGTCAGAATTGCTGAAAGGGGAGCAGCAGCAGCAGCAAGGTCTCCCGTAACGACCTTCCAGCCACCCCCTCCCCAACCCTTCACTAGGGGCTCATGGGGCCGAGGATAGGGTGTGAGTCACCACCTCCCAGCTTCTCAGTGCCTGCCCGTATTCAGAATGAGAGAGAGAGAGATGCAGAGAGAGAGAGAGAGAGAGAGATGCAGAGAGAGATGCAGAGAGAGAGAGAGAGAAAAAAACAATTGTGATAAAGGGAGAGGGGAGGGAGAGGTGCCATTCCAACGTAATGAGATTGCTATCACAGCCCGTTGGACATTACTGTGCACACAAACACAGATACCGAGTCATGTTCAAACACACACACACACACACACAGTCTAATGAAATACTTTGACTGCGGTCAACAGCCTCATCTCATTACAACACAACTATAAAGGTGGTTAATAGTCTGCAGGACATCAGTGTCATCTTCCAGTAGAGATTTAGAAGAACAAGCAATGGGAGATGGGGGAAGGGAGAGAGGGGGGGTGGTTAGGACAGAGTGGTGGGGTAGGAGAGAGTGATGGGGTAGAAACGGGTGTTGGGTTAGGGTTATTGGACTAATTAGGAGAGAGTGGATGGTGGGAGGGTGAGAGAGTGGTGTCCACTCTGAGAGTACAGTGAGTGGTCAAAGACCACCCAGCAAACACAGATTGGCGTTGTTTGGGGGGGTGGGGGGGCAGGGGGGGTTGACCCCGCTTAATGCTCCTTGAAAAGAAAGGAGGCCACAAGCCCAATGCTGGACATGGGTTGCCATGGCAACCCTCCTCCCCCCTGGCACAAGACCAGCAGTTTAATAACTGAAAGAGTGAGTGAGCGTGTTTGTGAAAGTGAGTGTATGTGCTTCTTTGAGTGCACATGCATACACTTGTGTATGCGTTGAGTGTGTGCAAGCATCTATGTGCCAGTCAGCAGCAATGCTACTTTGCTGAGAGTAGCTGTAAACAGTGTTATGTCATCCCTGCAGACCAGTGTGTGTCTAAAACAGAGGCTACCAGAGACTGAGTAGACAGCAACAAGAGCTAATCAATATTATCTGATCAATTAGCTGATTAATATCTGATCACATGCAGACATGTGCTTCTGGTTGTCATGGACCATTGGTCCCTCCATGTTGCATTTCCTTGGTGATGAACGGCTGGCTGACGATACCTATTTTAGCTGTAGCACTGTTGAAGAATGAAAACAGGATGTGATTGGTCAGTCTGCCAATTGAGCGTTGTCACATCCCTCCATGTGTCTCTGTGTGGGTTTCTGTGTGTCTTTAAATATCAATAATGCTAGAATGACCGCATTGCCAAGAACCTACTCTTGGCAGTACACATATCCCTGGTATTGACCTGTGTACAGCGAACCACATTACCCAGAGGTAGCATGTTCACATTGATTACTGCATGGATACATGAGTACAGAGCCAGACATGTCCTCTCTCCTGGTGTTGGTTAATACTCCTGCTCATCAACTTCAGGTCTTAATGGAGGAGGTTATGCAAATAAGGTCCTGATTCATTAAACATAGACCCCCTGTGGGGGGGGGGGATTTATGACAGGGTTATTCAGGGAAGCAGCCTCTGGTTCACCCTAAACACACACACAACCCCAGCACACGCACGCACACACACACACACAAGCCCAGCACACGCACGCACACACACACACTCACGGGCACACGCAGGCACTCAAAGTCACACGCACCCCCACACACACAGTATACACACATGCATAAGTGCGCACGTACAGGCACACAAATAAATACATGACACACTTCCCCACATCCAAAGGCACACGCACGAGGCCCACATGGTGTCAGTGACACTCCCCAGTGCTCGGGTCCATGGGGAGGTGGGATGAGGACAGCTTTAGAACCTGTCACCTCACAGCTTGACTTCACCTTGGTCACACACACACACACACATTTCAGGTCTAATCAAGCACTGGTGTGTAACACCTTCTTTACATACAGCAACAATCAGAAGCTTGTTTTGCTGCATCTCTCCAAACAGCACGGGGCTGCTGAACAAGATCCGGCTTCCTCAGCCTGCTGCAGTCTTGGGATGGATGACACGTGAACATGGGCTGCAGGGGTCTTCCAGCCTGACACATACTCACACTAATATGGACAGGCGTGTCTTAGCATTCTGCCATTTTAGCCTCCATTTACCAATATCTGCTTTCTCTTAGTCTCTCTCCCTTTATCTCTCTCTCTTGCTCTGCTCTCTCTCTCTCTCTCTCTCTCTCTCTCTCTCTCTCTCTCTCTCTCTCTCTCTCTCTCTCCTGCTCTCTCTGTTATACTGTACCTCATATGAATGCTCTTGAAGATGCTGTGCATGCAGAATTCATGAGTAGTATGCGTACAGGTCAGGGTACATGATAAAGGTGTGTGTGTATGTATATGTATGTGTGTATGTGTGTGTGTGTGTGTGTGTCTCTAAAATCGCCTGCTCAAGCGTGGCACCAATCTTCTCAGTGGATTTAATGCCTCCTCCTCTCTCCAAGGAGAATGGCAGTCCTATAAAGTATGCTAATTCCATGGCACAAAATATGCTGCTTTAAATGTCAGCCTTACATTACCACACGCACAAGCCTTGCCTGAGGACCTGGGAAAAGTCATGAACACACATCCACACACACTCAGGCTAGTGAAATGATTTATGAACACACAGACGCACACACACACACGTACACACTAGTGGAGACAGAAGGAGCATGAAGACCAATAGATCACAACCACTTTGTAAGATCAATAACTGAATGAACAAAGGACATTTGCAACAAAGGTAGGGACATTATTAAAGAGAGAGAGAATAGCAGGCAGAGAGAGAAAGAGGGAAAGAGAGAGAGAGAGAGAGAGGGAGAGAGAGTGTTTGTGTGTGAGAGAGAGAAACCTAGATTGAAAGAGAGAGATACATATAGAAAGAGAGAAAGAGGGAGTGAGAGAGAGTGGATTCTAAAGGTAGAGCTGCATCTACATCATTCCAGGAAGCAATCACCTTGCAAACTGTGTGTGACAAGCACAGTCCCTCTCCCCATCCAAGGATGACAGGACCATCAATTTAATTAACCCCATTAGCATTCCATCCTTATTCCACACTGGGTTAATACACACCTCTGTCACCCTGCTGTACTCTGCTCTCTTCAGATCCTCCCCTACCCCATATGCAAACCGGGTAGAGACGAAGGAGTTTGGGATCAAGAGACAAACAAACATCCAAAGAGAGAGAGAGACAGAGAGACAGAGAGAGAAAGAGAGAGAGAGAGAGAAAGAGAGAGAGAGAGAGCTGTGTCACCGGGTTTAGCTGTGGAGGGGTGGGAGCTTCTCCTGAAGCTGAGACGGCAGGCCAGGAGAGGACAAGTAAGAGTGACAAGTGACAGCTGTCAGAGCTGCCCTCCCCTTCTCTCCTCTCTTCTCCATTCCATTCCCATACCATCTTCTCCTCTCCTCCCCCTTACCCTCCTCCCCTCCCCTCCTCTCCTCTCCTCTTCCTCTCTCCTCTGCCCTCCCCTTCTCTCCTCTCTTCTCCATTCCATTCCCATACCATCTTCTCCTCTCCTCCCCTCACCCTTACCCCCCTCCCCTCCTTTTCTCCACCGTTCTCCAACCCTGCAGGGCGAGTGTGCATGGGCTGCTCCTGCAGACACAGTGCCCAATATGTAGGGCAGCACCATTACAGCATTAGTGCCGGTCAGCGGCCAGCCAGGGAAAGAAGGGAGGGACCCTGAATGTCTGGGGGGAGGAGACCCAGCCCGCCGCCTCGCCTGATTGGAGCGCGCTCGGGAGATCACACGATAGACAGGAAGCCCGGTGAGGCGCCCTTCAGCTCATCTGTCACTCTGCCCGAGGGTTGGCGAGGGAGGGGGCGAGGCCTACAGTTAAAGGGGGATGGGACACTAAGGATCCAACTACCCCCCTCCCATCAGCTCCCTCTGGCCCAGCAGTGAGCCACAGAGAGGGGAGAAGAGGAGCAGAACCTCTCCATGTCATCTCCATGGTTCTCTCTGCTGAGGACTGGAACTCTCATAAGGATCTCTGGCAGGAACCTGCTGTCTGTCTGTCTGCTCTGACTGATTATAACTGTATTACCTGGGGGGAACTCCTGTTTCCTGCCTGTAAATCTGCTCTGTGAGCTAGCGTCTGGGAGTCCAGGCGCCGGTTAGTTTCACTACTGTACTGTACGTCTCGAATCTGAAAATCTGTTGAGAAGTCCAGGAGTAGCGTGTCCTGGGTTCCTCTGACCTCCTCCTCGCTGCTGTAAACTCGTCCGCTGACATCACTACAGGGCTGCAGCTCATAAGGAAGTGGCTGGGTTTCAGGTTCCAGAAGACGGAAATATAAGGGGGTTTCAGGAGAGCGTTCTCAAGTAAGGGGGGTGAACAAGAGATCCTTGCCCAGTCTACAAGGAGGCCTAGCCTACACTGGGACATGCAAAGCAAAGATTTGCAAGTCAAACAAGCAGTGCCCTCTCTCTCTTTCCTTATTTGAACAGCTGGAAAACAAAGACAAAGAACACACTAGGCTCTTCCTCTTTGCCTCCCTCTACAAGTGTCTCTATCTCTCTCCCTCTCTCTTTGTCTCTCTCTCTCTCCATTCCCCCTCTCTGTCCCTCTCCCTCTCTTTCCCTCCCTCTCCTTTTATCCCGGGCCTTTCATGTGCTGACCACAGACTCCGGTCAGTCGGCTGAATGTTTGGGAACCTCTCTCCAGATCCTCCAGTATGGCACCACACTTTCCTGTTAGTTCAGGAGCGGGCACTTTCTCCCAAAAACATCACCCCATCCCTCGTTCTCCCCTACCTCTCCCTTCTGCTGGACCACAGAAGTGTTTGGCCCAACAAACCCAGTGGTTGTTTTCTCTGTTCCAAGGAAACGAGGGGGAGGGTTATATTGAGTGAATGGAACCTGACTGCCCCCTCCTTCTCTGACCGCTGTTTGCTGCTTCTACTCCCTTTGTTCCCTCACAATAAGAGTCTGAATAACTGTGTCCATATGTGAAAGGGAGCGGGTGTGGGGGAGGAGGAGGGGCTGTTTGGCCAACGGTCTCTGGCTGACACTTGTAGGTGTTCTCACTGTCTCCGAGGGGGCAGACAGCTATTGGACTCCCCCCTCCCCCTGCAGGGAATGTTCAAGAGGAAGAGTCCATGGTGGAGTGGACCACAGTGCATCATGATGGGCCATGAAACAGCTCTGCCCAAGACTTCCTCTCCCTCTCACTGTGTGTGTGTGTTTGTGTGTGTGTGTTTGTGTGTGAAGCAACTAAAATGACCCCCTCCCTCCTTGTCTTGTGTTTCTCCTGCCAAAGGGTGTTGTTGAGAAATGCACAGAGAAAGAGGGAGAGACAGAGAGAGAGAGAGAGAGAGAGAGAGAGAGAGAGAGAGAGAGAGAGAGAGAGAGAGAGAGAGAGAGAGAGAGAGAGAGAGAGAGAGAGAGAGAGAAAGCAGAGAAGTTGGAAGGACAGGAAGTGGGTTGGTCTAATTTAAAAGCAGAATGAGGTTTAGTGTTTAGACGATGATGTGCGACTGAGGAAAGAGAGAGCGAAAGAGAAACAAAGGAAAGGAGAAAACAATCCCATAGTGACTGAGTGAGGGGGGGGGGGCAGCTGACACAGGCCATCATCGTTGTTATATACAAACTCTGTTTTATATACAGACCCTAAGGTGTGTGTGTGTGTGTGTGAGTGTGGACTGGATACTGGGTGTTTACATGTGCAGCAGATGTCACTTGTGTTTCCTTTATTTGCAGAGTGGAGATCCCAGAGGGGTCAGGGATCACTTCATCTACTCTCACCCACGTCATGTGACCGGGGAGAGGAGTGTGGCGTCTGAGGAAACAGGGACTGTGACTCTGGGTGACTCTGACCTGCCATTCTGCTGAGGATACCACAAGATTCAGCCAAGGAGTGTGTCTTGTGATGGATTACCACAGAATAATCAAGCCAACATCAGCAAACAAGTTGTCTTTTTTTCTACTATAGCCGCAAGGGTCCCAATTTCAGACAATAACAGTAATTTTAGAATAAAACCCTGGTCTGGAGTGTCTAGTCTGTGGGAGGCAGACAGACAAGGAGACATCAGCAAAGCCTGGATCACACCTAGTAATCCCTGGGTGAATCACATTTAGGAAGGTAATCTCATTTCCTTACAAAGGCATAGGGCGAGCCCATCCAGGATCATAGGTGTGTGTGTGTGTTTAGGGGGAGGTGGGGGAGGGAAGGGGGAGGGTTGGTATGTGAGTGGATCCCTCTCTCTCTCTCTCTCTCTCTCTCTCTCTCTCTCTCTCTCTCTCTCTCTCTGGGGTAAAAGAGAATATGGGGTGTGTGCAAGCTGCTGTGGCCCTTCGCTGAACACGTGTGTGTCTGGGGGTTACTGGGGGGTGGGGGTGTGTGGGGGGGGTTGTTGATGCTGGGGAGGGCAGACAGACCGGCAGGCAGTGGGGTGGAACCACAGCTCTCCCCCTCTCTCAGTGGCCCACATTTGACCCCCTTTTATATTACCCCATCTTTCCACATCCCTCTGTCTTAACCTCTTCCTCCCCCTTTTCTCTCTCCCTTTTCTTTTGTGAAAACATTAAAGATGCATCTGTGAGTCATAGCCATTCTCCTTATTCAACAGATGAGCACAGCATGTTGACCAGGAAGAGACTGTGTGAGACTGCCGCCTCCCTCCATGCTTCAGCAGCACTGACAAGGTCATCATTCTGAGCTTCCTGCTTGTGGGGGGGGGGGGGGGGGGGGGGGGGGTGGGGGGTAAACCAACCTAATTCAATCCTAAGAATCCCCAGTGAGTGGAGAGTAAAGCAGGCGCTTGGCCTCGCACTAGGGCGCACCGCGTCTAGGGTGGAACTAACCGTCCGTGGAGAGAAGGGGAGGGGGGGAGGGGGGGCTGGGGAATCAGCCCAGCTGACATCCTGCCTGCAGCCAGCCAGCCAGACAGCCAGACAGAGAGACACCCCATCCACCCTCCCCCTCATCCCCTCTCACCTCCCTGTGCAGAGAGGGAGACAGACCTGAGGAGTCCAGCTGGCACCCACGGTCCCCCGGATGACTGAGCGGCCATGACCGCTAGCCTGGTCTCCACACACACACACACACACACACACACTTACAAACCATTCTCCTGTTTATAAACAGGCCGGCTGTGGTATGGAGGGGCGCAGGGGCAGGGTGGGAGGTCATCTATCGATCATCCCTCCCTGGTCAGATCAATCACCTGTCCTTTAATGTGGTGTGAAGCCTAGTTGACCCCGGCAGCCAGCATCATTATTATTTATGGCCATCAGGTTCCAGACCCTCGTCCCTCCCTCATCCCTCCCCTCATCCCTGCCCCTACCTTCTCTGCAGGCTTCATGACCCCACCAGGGAGAGTACACTTGGTCCCAACAGATGTGTGGCTTCCCCTGTCAGCCCTGGGCCACACTGTTTATGTTTGTGAGGGCATATGTGTGTGTGTGCATGCTTTTTGAATGTGTGTGCGTGCGCGTGTGTTAACGCATGCGTGTGCATGTGCACACTTGCGTGTGTAATATCTTCATTAGCACCCACGCGGTATTGTCCCAATTACAATAATGGTGACCGTAGTGGCGAGCTTGCATTGTTTGTGTGTCTAGGTTTGGTTACTCAGCCAACCACAGAGTCGTGGAGACCCTGAAAACACACACCTATACGTAATGAGTTTAGAGACAGTTAGACAACAACAACCACACAAAGCCAACTGGAGCTGCAGTAACTAAGCTAAAAGAATGTACTAATTACACCCTATTCAAAGGCCAAGGCAAGTCTAGTTAGCCTCCTGCATCTCCCTGTGTCCTACCTAGGTGCTGAAAGACATTCCTTCATGGCGCTCTGGCGCTGAAAGACAACAGCCAAATATCATCCTAACAGGAAGCGCCAGGTACTATGATGGCCTATCGGGGTAGGAGGTCTCTGTGGTGAAGGGCTTCAGTGGAGCAGGCCAGTGGAGGAGCAACAGCTGGGCCTCCTCCAGAGTACACAAAGAGACACTCTGTACCACTTCCTCTCTGATGCTGCCGTTGAGAGGAGCCTTCTCGTTTCAGGAAACGGCCGTGGCGTGCGTCTACAGTGGCTAATGTTCCATACATTCCAAAACCAATATAAAAGAAACAGACATGGTCCCCGAGGCTACATCAACTTTGTGTTGCGTGCCACAGTATCTGTGCGTGTGCGTGCGTGTGTGT
Source organism: Osmerus mordax (assembly GCF_038355195.1). Lineage (NCBI taxonomy): Eukaryota > Metazoa > Chordata > Actinopteri > Osmeriformes > Osmeridae > Osmerus > Osmerus mordax. Next base: position 9,036,631 of record NC_090056.1, read on the forward strand.
GTGGGTGTGTGAGCGTCCCTGCTGACAGATGAGGGGGCTCACAGAGGTCTGACAGATCTGTGACAGACTGTGCCTGAGGAGAGGGCCTCCATGTTAATGCACTCGCCTGCGTGTTAACTACACTTCTATGGTCCCAGACTGTCACACACACACACACACATTGCATCCTCCTAGTCCTGACTCGTCCTGGTCCAGTCCTGCCCCCCTCAACCCCCCAGAGCCCCAAAACAAGGCAGCCAGAACAGAGCCATTCGTCATTCATGCAGAGAACCACAAAAATGTGCTAACACAGACATGCAATTCTTTCTCCCTCTCTCTCTCCCTCACTCTCTCTCTCTCTCTCTCTCTCTCTCTCTCTCTCTCTCTCTCTCTCTCTCTGTCTGTCTTTTTCTCCCACATACACAAACACACACAGAGAGATACACACACAAACTCTGAAGTCCAAGGGTGTCATTAGCCATGGAGACTGGCGGTACAGTGGAAGTAAGAGAAGGACACCGCTAACAGAGTTGTCTAAAAACATGGCAGCGTGACAAGAGCGGCGGTTTGATAATGTAGGGGAATCTGATGAGTAGAAACACAGAGACGAATTACAGTCTGCCATGACATGGGCTCTCATATAGAGAGGAATGTTCGGGCCAGACTCAAAGCCGGCCTGTTAAAAGAGAAATGGCCGCCGTCGAAGGGGGGGGAGAGGAGGGTGGCCTTGCAGGCAGAACTCTGGGAGGTTGGCTGGAGAGCGCATATTTGCACCGTGAGCACACGTCCTCTCCGGCGGTGGGCCGAGCTGAGACGGAGAGGAAGGGGCCAGGCTGGGGCAGTGGGCACCTCAGCTGGCACGTGCCAACCCATCCACACAGCCAGAGGTGGAGGGTGAGGCCCAGGTGTTAGCCCTAATCTGGGCCAGGCAGCCACAGCCAAAATGCTTTCATAATCTTTACTGTAGACAGTCTGGAATGAGCTAATCACAGCTTCTCTCGAGAAGAGGCTGGAGGAGACAAAGGAGACGGAAATAACCGTTCCTCAAACAGAGTTAGCCACATGTGAGCACACAGAGAGAAACACTGCAGCCGACTGTTCCGTGTTAGCAGTGATCCCTGCCGAGCTGTCTGGTACAGTAAAGCTGTCTCTCCCGAGGTTGACGTGAGGAGCAGGAGAGGCTGTCTGGCCTGTCTGGTCCTGTTCCTCTGGGAGCCTGTTTACTGAGCTGGAGATGTGCACGGGGCCCCGCCCGGCCCCCGCCGGCCCCCCGCCCGGTCCTCGCCCGGCCCCCCGCCCGGTCCCCGCCTGGCCTCCGCCTGGTCCCCTCCACCTCACCTCAGAGTCAAGGCTGGCGCTCGCCCCCAGTCATGGCTGCAGCTAATTCATGAGTCAGACTGTCTGCGCCACCACATTAATGTTGTAAACACAGGATGTGCTACACACACACACACACACACTGCTATAGAAGGAGTAGATTCGTGAGGAAAGACAAAGGAGATGAAGGAGAAGCCAGGCCTTGGGCTCTTTAGTCAGAGTGGCCTGACCCTGGTCACTCAGTCAACCAGTCACTAGCAGCAGGGGGACTTGCTAGGACCACATGCCAGGCAAAACAACGGCAAAGCAATATGCGTTTGTGGTCTGTCTATTGTAGTAAACTGTACACTGAACTATAATGACTTGAGATATTTCAGATCAGATATTTAGCACTCAGCTTCTTCTTATCAATATGAAAACAGGTCAGAACAAAGACCTTGTGATGCGTATGAGCCTGGAACATTCTGTTGGTGTGACTGGACAAAGTGTGTCTTTGTGTGTGTGTGTGTGTGTGTAGATGGTCACGTGGATATACAGTGTGTTAACACGCCTGAAAAGCAAACATATCTCATTGCTCAGGCACTTATAATTCCTCTTGTCTGATGATGTCTTAATTACTTCACATTGGACTGCTAGATATCCATTTCTCTCTCTCTCTCTTTACCTCTCTCTGTCTCTCTCTCTGTCTCTCTCTCTGTCTCTCTCCTCATCTCTCTCTCTCCCCTCTCTGTGTCTCTCGTTCTCTCTAATGAAGAACAGAGAAATGTCAGGTGCCTGGGGGATGAGGAAGAGTGTATTTAGGCACATCACATCCTCCAGAGTGGCAGGAAGACTCATCACACAACAACCGACTAATGAACGTGAGGAGAGCATAATTACAACGCTGTACACTGAAGCACCACAGAGAGACAAACAAAAACAACATTACCTTGAGTGAATAAGAGGAGATTTCTATAGCACATCTCTGTACAGGAACAATAGGCAATCAGCTTCTAGATCAGACAGTACTGAGGGGGTGACAGCACTGGGGGTGGGGCTCATTGATACCCCACAGACAACGCAACAAGCCTCGGAGGAAAACAGACGGCACACAAGCGTCTCAATTCACTTTGGGAGTTCGGTCATGAAAGCACTTCTTCAAAAAATGAAAAGCAATTTTCTCCAAAACAATCACATTTTTCAGCCGGGTAACTTTCACACCAGCAACCTGAACAGAATAGGAACTATTCTGAGATGAGTGCTGATCCCTGGAGAGAGGAAAGAGAGAGAGATAGACAGGGAGGGAGGGAGGGAGAGAGAGAGAGAGTCAAGAGGGTTTTCGTCTGAATCAGGCTAATTAGCTCATTAGGGTGGCAGTAAATGTCACTCTTCCTCTGGCTGGCCCTAGGCTGGATGACATCGCTGTAGGCCACTACCTGGGCAGCCTTCCTGGCCCTGCATCAGCACTTTCACACCATCCGTTCTGGCCCACACACAGTCACAAGCACACACTACCCTCTGTGGCTCACTAGATGTGTCATATGGGGCGAAAAAGTTGAAGCCGCAGAGACAAAGTCTTTAGCACGGTTTAATCTTTTCTACATCCACACAATAATGAGTCAAGACGTTTTTTGGCTCTCGTCCACTTAGCTTCGAAACGGGGAAGCGAGCTCGTCCTTGCTCTGGGTTCAACCTCGGTTGGGTTTAATTACATTTTTTACTAAAGGTAATTGCTTTAAGGGGCTAACTCGCACTGACACGACCAGAGGATGTTCAAAGTTATTTCATGGTCAGATGTGATGGAATCAGAAACACTTGGTTTTAAATCAGTAGTCAACTAGAGACTTCTTCTTTTAGGCCTATTACTCTACTGGCCTACGAGCAGTACTGTGTATGACTGAGACTGACATCCAGGTGGACAGTGGCTGATTCACTGGCACTAATGCTGGCTACAAGTTATGGAATGTTCTACGGCTTCCTGTCTGGTCATGTCTACATTCATTTGACCATGATTCAGTTAAATCACACACATACCACTTTTGTCCCAGAGCCCCAGTTTAGAAACAATGACACTGTAACTTCATGCACACGTCTTAACGCTGTCAGCAACTCCTGTTGACTTTCCATCCCTGCCCCTGAGCCAAGCCCTGCCCCTGAGCTAAATCCTGCCTTTGGGGTAAGACCGTGCCTAGTGCCTGAAGGTGTGTCATTCCTTTTCCAGATGCCTGAAGTCTGTTTCCTCATCACCTCAATAGTAATTCTATATACACACACGCACACCCATCTCACACACCCACCCATCCACACACAAACGTTTTCACTAGCATACACACAAACAAAAAATCTGACACTTAATCATGCTCTCGTAAAATGTCAGAGAACCCTGATATACGGCCACTTCAAACTTTTGGTTCCTCAAACAAATAAAGTTCCCCTTGCTTCAAATAAAGCCCTGAGTTCCCCTGCCTTTTAATACCCTCCTGTCTCCCCTTGTGGTTCCAGTGGCGCCCCCCACCACACACACCTCTGGGCCTGCTGAACGAGGCCTGCTGGCTGCCCATATGGTCCCCCCTGGATTAGACCGAGGAGCCCAGGCACATAATGGTGCTGCAAGGGGAACCATTAAAAACCCATTACTGTAATTGTGAAGTTGAAGTCTCTCTACGGCAATGATATGCTAATATTACTCAGCATTGGGAATGAGAGAAAGTGAGGGACCGGAGGAACAAAAGAGAGACAGAGGTGGGAACGGAGGGAGGGAGAGAGAGAGAAAAGGAAAAATGTTAAGGAGGGAGTGAGAGAGGAGGAGAGAGTCTCCACATGCCATTTCCATTCCAGGTCGATGTGACTCCCTGGCACTAGCTTGTCTGTTTTACATACACACACACACACACCAAACAGAGGGTAAGAGGGGAGAGGAAGGAGAGGCAGGAGAGCGAGAAAAGCTGCAGGCAGCTCAAACAAAATGGTCATTCTTGTGGAAAACATGGAATCTGACATTTAAATGATACAGCTCGACCACCTCCCTCTAGAACCACAACCACAATTCTGGTCAGCTCAGGGAGCAAATAAGACAGAAGAAAGAAGCCAACAGGAAAACAGGAGTGAGGAAGACAGAGAGGAAGAGAGAGAGAGATAAATGAAGATCGATAGACAGAGAGAGAGAGATAGATAGATAGATTACAGAGAGAAAGAGGAGTGAGATAGAGGAGAGAGAGAGAGAGAGAGATAGAGAGAGAGAGAGAGAGAGAGAGAGAGAGAGAGAGAGAGAGAGAGAGAGAGAAAGAAAGAGAGAGAGAGAGAGAGAGAGAGAGAGAGAGAGAGAGAGAGAGAGAGAGAGAGAGAGAGAGAGAGAGAGAAAGAGAAGGACACGCTCTCCTCACACTGTTTCATCCTTGAATGTAAAGTATTTGTTTGTTCTGTGGCCGGCCCATTCAGAGAGTGGTGCTTATCGGCCTTCCTCTAAGGCCAGGCTTGGGGAACATCACAGAGGCTGAGTCCCCACCAAGCAGATTAACACACACAGACCCAGCTACAGACCCTACCATACTCCCAGCTCCAGCCTGGGAACACAGCACGGATTTGGGATGCATCACCCAAACCAGATTTAGGCTTTTCACTGGCAATTACTCACAGTTCAGTCTACATTTCAATGCCTACTGTACCCATCATGCATTTGAACCTACCCCGTCCTTGAGAGTGACTAGGCTGGTATCTGCTATCGAGCGGAAGTTTAGAGGCATAACTCATATTTTATGATGTGCTGGATACACTGACGATGTATTTACATAAAGTATTGCTCCTCCTTTGAAAGTGTGTGCGTGCTGTACACGTGCTATCACACGTACGTGGCACAGCAGTTTGCTGTGTGCCTGTTAGCTTCGACTTCATCACCACCTTGGAGTGCTGTGATCAGCAGGGCAGGTGTGTGAGGAGACCCAAGAGGTGAACTCACATCTACTCCTCTGGGAGGTGGAGGAGGGGAGAGGAGACGTGCCAGAACGTGTTATTCCCTCGGGGCCTAGCTGGTCCCTCTTCCTCCTCCTCCTCCACCTCGTCCCCCTTCTCTCCCTCTCGCTGGCGGAGGTAGGTCCTGTACATCTAGACTGGACCAGGTTAATGAGCTCTTTAGGACCCAGAGGAGCAGGGCTTTTAATATGAGCTGTTCTCATCCCTCCATTCCTGTCAGACCCACGGTGAGAGGGAGAGAAGAACGGGGGAGGGGGGGGGGGGGAGACATGAGAAAGGGAGAGGTACAAAGGGGGCAACCAGAGACCCGGGACTGCCAGCCTCTTGAAACAATTATGGGCTGGATGAGAAACATTACGAGTGCCAGCCTGGCCCCAAATGTGGCAGCGAGGGAAAGCTATGGGGGAGAGCTAAGCTAATCAGAACCAGATCCTCAACGACAACAAACCAAACCACACACACACAGGAAAGTGGAGACTATGCATATTAAAGCTAGCAGGGGGAAAAAAAGCCTGTAGAAACATGAAAATGTAATGAGGAACAGACCCAATGAGCACATGAGAGAGAGAGAGAGAGAGAGAGAGAGAGAGAGAGAGAGAGAGAGAGAGAGAGAGATAGATAGATAGATAGATAGAAAATAGAGAATACAATAGACTTAGCAGTGGAAAGAGTGCTTTTAAAAACTTAATGGACCTGTTAAGCAAAGCGCAGCTGTCTTTTGTGTCTGTTTGACATGGTTTTGTTCTAGAGTTGTTCAGCCTGGATTTACAGGTTCCCCAGCTCTCCCTTGTCCTCCTCTCAAATGTGGCCCAGCTGTTTGTCAGGATGTCTGCAGCTACACCATAACAGCATATGCATAATGCGTACATAAAAAGTGCTCTCCTGACACCATGGAGGAAGCGGACGGAAGGATAGAATGGAGAGAGAGACTAGAGTAGGGGAGGAGCTGATAAAAAGGGGGAGGCCGGAGGAGGGAGAGATGGGGGCTGGATGTGGGAAGGCTAACCTGTGTGAACAGTGTGTCCGGTGGAGCGCCCCAGCATTCCTCTGTTGATTCTGTGGATCAACAGAGCCCTGTCTGCTAGCCTGGCTAGCTACACATCTGATATGGAGATGCGGATCCAGATGGAGGCTCTGCTGGCCTTATATGGGATTGTGGCTCTGCCTGGACGGATTACACACCACAATCTTCAGATCACAGAATGTGTGTGTGTGTGTGTGTGTGAGAGTGACAGCGAGAGAGAGAGAGAGAGAGAGAGAGAGAGAGAGAGAGAGAGAGAGAGAGAGAGAGAGAGAGAGAGAGGCAGAAAGAAAGAAAGAAAGAAAGAAAGAAAAAGACAGATTGAACAAATGAGAGGTGCAGGGACAGAGAGGTAAACAGAGAGAAAGACAGAACGAGACAGAGAGACTGAACATAAGTGAAAGATTCAGATTCCGCGCACAAGAAGAGAGAGAAATAGGGAGATAGATTGAGAGGAGACAGAGACAGGTAGGTTCATGCGGCAGCAAAGCAGGAGGGAGGGTACCCTAGCTTCGTAGACAAGAAAAGACAGAAGAGAGAGAAAGATAACTGAGGGAAAAAAAAATGAGCAAAAAAGAATGAGAGACAGAGAGATTGAGAGACAGCGTGAGAGCGAGAGGAAGAGAGAGAGAGAGAAAGAGAGAGCAAAAGACAGCAAGACTGCATTCCTGGTATAATATTGTATTTTCCTCCAACAGTTTTTTTTCCAATGATTTCTGTTCTTTTATGGAGGAAGTCATCAGGGTCTGAGAACAGGAACAATTTCCTTTCCGTCACACAATCCCAGCCCCGACACCAGCAGCCAGCTGAAACCTCCCCACCTCCATTGTTCCACACTCACTACCACAGGAGAGCACGTTTTATTTTAGGATTTCATAACACTGTTTGATAGTGACTCTATTTGCCCCTAAATCTATGACTTGTGACAATGTAAAACAGGATAGAAGATCACAATGCCCAAGGCCTACATTTAAATAGCAATTGTAAAGACAAAACTGCTGCATGAGGAGCACTGTAACACTATCAGGCCCTCTGTAGCATGGAATGAAGGGAGTGTGCGAGATGTTGGTACGGAGCACGCTGCGACAAGGGGCTCGGTCAGGCAGCAGAAACCTGAGAGAAATCAGCTCATCTGATCAGCTGCCCTTTGACTGTGTCCTATGAAGAGGACAGCCCTCCATCTCCCCAGTCTAGACCCAACATCAGGCCTATCCCTTTACAGCCCAGGAGCCTCTGGGGCCAGGGCCGACACCCAATCCTTGCTACGCCTTCCTCTCTCACCAGGCTGCAGTCACAACACCACCTAACTACACACACACACACATCTACCTAGAGCAGTTTCTTTGTATTTGTGTCCCTTCCTGTCGGTCCCACTGTGTGATGTAATGGGCAGCAAACTAAGTGAAACATGCGTGTAAACTCTCTATGGAGGATGCGATTAGGTTGGTTTTCCTGTCTGTCTGTCAACAGTTACCAGTCAGGGGCCGCACACACACATACACACACACACGAGCACAATCAAACACCATCAGTTAGCTAAACCAGCAGAGCCACAGGCAGCAATGTAAACCTATCAGGTGTGTTATCCAGCCTCCGGGTGCACTAGTTCAACCTTTATCAGGGGAACAGTCAACAAAGCAACCAAGATAAGACCCCACTATACACATGCAAGCCCCCCCGACACACACACACACACGCACACACACACACACACTCGTCCCTCTATCCCAACAGAGCCCTCCACCCTGCTGAGCCAACAGCTGCTTCCAGACCCAAATCGAGTGAGCCATATGCACTACAACCCACGCCATGACTGACTCTGGCTCTGCCAGGGTTAAACTTCCCCACGGAGGCGGAGAGGAACAAGCGTGTTTGCCTCAGCGCTGTCTTTCAGTGACACCACAACCTCCCTGTCTGCTGTGCTAGTTCTGACCCCACCCCCAGGTCACCAGCAGGCAGGGACTCTAATGTCTAACCTCAGCCTGGAGGGGAGGGGATGGAGGGAGGGGGGGGGGGGGGTAGTGTGATGGTTCTCCAACGGTTCCCCATTAGAGTGTAATGAGTGACAGCAGTGGCTAAGCTGACCTGCAGCAGCTAGACCAACCCCTGATCCTGCCTCTCACACCACAACCTTCCCATGGCCTGCCTGCTTGTCCTGCTCGTCTACCCTGCCTGCCTGCCCTGCCTTCCTTCCTGCCTGCCTGCTCGTCCTGCTCGTCTACCCTGCCTGCCTGCCCTGCCTTCCTTCCTGCCTGCCTGCTCGTCCTGCTCGTCTACCCTGCCTGCCTGCCCTGCCTTCCTTCCTGCCTGCCTGCTTGTCCTGCTCGTCTACCCTGCCTGCCTGCCCTAGCCTAGGCTGTGTGGGGATAGAGCTGAGATCCACTCATAAACACATCCCTGTCTGCCCTCTTTCCCTCCACTCCACTACCCCACCCCATCCCTCCACCTCCCTCACTCTCTCTGGGCCCGTGTGATTGTGTAATGCTATTACACGGCCCCGACCTTGTGCTCTGCGTTAGTGATCTCGTCGACCCCGCACACAAACTCTCCCAGGAGGAACACAATGACAGAGCTACGCTGCCTGCAGAGAGACAGACAGCAGGGTGTGATTAGGCTGGCAGACAGACAGGCAGGGCTTTAAGCAGTGTCTAGGCTCAGGCGGCCTGCCTCGGCTGGACCTTTCTCTGACCCTGGGGTCAGAGGTGGTCTGTGTTTCCTCCAGGAAGAGGGGAATGGACGGGACCTCACACCCCACGCTAGTTACACACACCACTCTATCTTCAGCAGTACAGCTAACAGGGCCCTAGAGTGGTCAACACAGCAGCTAGCTAGTATACACACTCCATGCAGCTCTCTAGAAAGGCAGTCGAAAGCTGTCTAATCCCAATAGGGGGCAAGTACAATTACAGCTATTTTGCTGCTGCTCAACAACAATAGCAGACATTACCAAAGTAGTGGAAAGTCCCCAGATTTGTCGCTGGATACGATTTTTTGTGTCACTAAGTAAGGTGAAAGGTTACTACATGTAGCAACAGAGTGGCAACACTGATGAGGCCTCTGTTTCTCCTCTTGGGCCAGCAGGGCATGGGGGAGGCGCAGTGCTCTGAGGATGGGGCTAGGTGGAGGAAGTGATAAGCAGGTAATGAGGTGGTGAAGGTAGATGTTATTAGTGTTCAGGGATATCATCACACACTATTAGCACTGGATCACAGTTCATTAGACTGACGCTTGCTCTTCTGTCTGGGGCTCAGGAAGGGAGAGGAATGAAGGAGGGATCAAAAAGAGGGAAGGAAAGACTAACGAGGGGCAGAAGAGACTGAGTGTCAAAGCTCCTTATAAATGTTTCTATGAATCAAGCCAGCATTCAAGTCCAACAATGCAGATGACAACAAATGACTACCATTCCTCATCAACCACATTAGCCCATCAGAATAACTGAGCGTTTGTCGACAGAGCGAGGCTGATATGAATCCTATCAAACGCTGGCTGTAAACATGCAGTGATGAGGGAACTGAAGAGCCTTTCAGGAGAGGCTGTGAGGCAGACACCCTGGGAGGCCTGCGTATGGCTGCCTGTGCGAGACAGGAGGCAGGAGAACCGTCTTGCCGGAACACACAGGAACATCAGTCCCACTGTCTCTCTGAGCACTCAGCTTCCGAGGAACGACACGTCTGGATTTCATCAAACCAGACTCTTCAACTTTTACATCTCCACGACGCCAGGCAGCTCGAGAAAGTGACAGTTTGCAAATGAGAACATTTGTTTAGGGTGTTCTTTTTGTCTATCTTTTTTTTCCAGAGAGATGAGAGGGCTATGGTTTTGCCTTCTCAAGCAATCTTGAGGTGTTAAGCGCTCAGGCTATTACGTAAACGCACTTGCGATACCCGTCTCATCTTCATGACTGTTACCAAGGTGTATCAGCACACAGCATCGGTAGTGTGGCGCTTTTTACACAGACTGGTATCAGAGAACTGTCTTCACAGCCGGCCATGCTGAACGAGTCACTACCCACACACTTGGACACGCCAGTTGTTCCTCTCTCTCCATCCTATCATTGTTTTATCTCATTTCTGGCAACTCTGAAAGCCCACAGTAATGAATTGGGAGATCAGAGTGATCTGGCTCATTCAAGTGCTTTGTAAATCTGATCAATATTGTCTGGCGTCGTGCCAACCACCCACTCTGACAGCCAGAACTAATCTATTTGTGGAATTTAAGTATCCTAACGATGTTTTCTCTCTGTTTTTCTCCTTTGTGCCTGAGGTCACAGAGAAGCCAGCATGTAACTGCTCTACCTTCCTGAACGTGCAGCCTGCACACTGCAACATCCCACCATCCTCAGGATAGCCATGCCCAGCTCTGGCTGCTGCTAATGCTATCTGTGCTAACACATGTTTGTGTCTCACCTACGCTACAGTATTCTATGCTGTGATTTGGTTGGCCATTGGGAAGTAAGGGTGATTTGTACACAGTACTTCAGGCTAGCACCAGGCTGTTTTCAAAGCATCAGATCAATAGGCCCGACAACACAACTGATAAGAATTTCTATGAATTTCAAATGTTTTCCCTGCAGTGCTTCCATTGGCTGGGAATGAAACAGGAATATTGATAGGCTGAGATCTAGGCTCCCTGAGCTGCCCCGGACACATTTCAGCTGTGTTTAATTAAACCCCCCAAATAAATAAAAAACGACTACCAGGATGCTGTTTTACTCCTTCGCCGCAGTTTAAAAAGCTGTATTTAATAAATGCATTTT